>NW_009709924.1:0-17115 GCF_000703405.1 Apaloderma vittatum | reverse complement strand
AGCAGGAATAGCTGATGAAAGTGGGAAGGGGACAAAAAACCCTACCATCAAATCACAATGGAATTACCTTCATCTACTTAAACTGCAGCAATTCTAACTCCCAGTGATGGACTTCAAACAGAAACTATGTTTTAATTGTCCAAACGCCAGGCCTTTAGGCAATTAAGACAGATAAACTTTCTATTTTCAAGCATTTTGTTTTGTTTTAAGGTTTTTTATATTCTCCTCTGTTTCCCTCCAAAATGACTGTATTGCATGCAAAAACAAACACAGTGCTGGGAGGAGAGCAGGAAAGTTTTAGAGCCTTTGAAAGGCTTGTATTTTAGACTCCAGCATAGTGACTGACAGTCCTGCAAATGTCTTGCTGGTGATCAGACAGTAGCAATTTTCTGTATCTTCTATTCTTCTCCAGCAAAGAATTCACAGTAATAAGCATGATTAAGAAAAAAGCAATCAGGAGTGACAGGAATAGTTAAAGAGAGAAATGTAAGGTCTCCTAAGAAAAATGTTCATGCTATAAATTATGTAACACATTGAAATGAAATGCTCTTCAGAGATTTTAAGAATAGAACAAATGTGCAGACAACTCATCAACAATCACAACAGAAAGGATTGTATTTCTTACATGGTAATTCCCAAAGCCAAGAGGTACACCACCACAAGCTTTTCAGTTTAAACAGATAGAATAGTGCATAAAACCACTGAATTGTGCAGATAAACTGTTAGAACAGCGTAACAGAAATACAGTCCACCTGCTGGAAGTCCAACAATACACTAGGTCCAAAAATACACTAATACCAATAGCAGAAAGCTTTAAACTACTTTTATTTCAGAAGTTACAACAAAAAAAAAATTAACTCATGCGTCTTGCTGCTTGCTGGTCAGTTAACAAGTCTAAGTATACTCCCTCAAACATTACCTACAAGTCAAATGCTTCTCTTTTCAGGGGAAAGAATTTACAGTAGTCCATCACACTTCACAGGGAGACACTTGCACAACCTCCCAGTATTTCAGTTTAGTTCAGGGTCACAGACATACATATCTTCCTTTCTACCTCACATCCAAGTTCGACAGATACTACACCTCTCTAAGAAAATGCAAGAAAGAGACTGTTCTAGTGACGGTGAACAGAGAAAACAGAATCTTGTTCCATCCTTCAACACCGAGTCTCAGACATTATTAGAAAATATATAAAAAGGTATGGAGGGAAGTATTTCACAGATCAGGAAGAAATCATGCCTCATTCCAATTTTCAGACTAGAAAAACATTTTAAGCTGTAAGGCACCAGCTGGATTTTCCATGACAGCAGTGAAAGCTGAAGACAGTAATAAGAGCTTAAATTGATACTTTTTGTTCTTCTTCCACCTCCTTTGCAGACAAATACAAAGTGATGTTCATGTTTTGTTCCAAAAGTCACTCCTCAAGCACTGGGTAAAAATATATTACTTGTAAAATGGTAGGTTTTATGAGTCACAATTTTTTACTATTTTTCTCTATAATGTAAGCTGAAAATAAGTGTCTAAGATACACACGAAGGTTGCACAAGTGTACATGCAAGAGAAAAAAATGAGTATGAAAGACCACAATGTGAAAGCTGAGTAAGAAGCTGTTTTACAGCAACAGAAATTGAAACCATTTGGGGTTTATAAGAGCGTATTATCCCCAAACTTACATGCAGAAGGAAGCATCCAGATTTGAAAGGACGTTTCAACAACTTCTAATTTCCTCTCAGATGTTATAGCTGACAGATGTATTCTGATGCAACCTTGCATGTTGTTAAACTCGGTTTGGCCCAATTTCTAAATATGGAAAATACTTACTTCATTCAGACTTTCTATTCAGCCATCAGAAAGAGGCAGTAAGTCCAGCGAAGAATCAGTGTACCAAAAAACTGAATCTAGAGACCTCTCCTCTGCATTAACTATTCAGGGAGTACAAGGCATCTAAATTCTTAACATAGGCGCCTTGATTAGGTTGAATGAATCAGGGCATATATGTATGTATTATCTAAAATTTTGGTACCAAGAAGATTTTAAAAAATGGAAAATATTACGGAAAACAGTAAGAAACTGGTATGAAACATCCTGGCTGATATACCCGTGAAACACTCACAATAATTGTTACTCATGGAAAAACATAGATAAGTCATAACTCCGTGGCAAATGCAGAAAACCTTAAAAATTAACAGAAATGCTAGAAAGCAACTACAAAATGTTGTCTCCCAATTATCCTTTAGTTTGAGAAACCCTCAAAACAGTACAGAGCCTTATGTCTTGAATTTTAAGTATGGGAAAATTAAGGAGAGGTTATTCTTCTCTTCAGTGAGCTAAAATGCATTACTCCAGGGTGCATTTAAGAATTAAGGAGGTGCTTAAACAGATGAACTTCCTTTTGAATGCCTACAGGAAGTAAATTTATTCAATACAGAAACAGTACTGTGGCTAGCTTCATGAAATTCATCTTTTTTTTTTACTAAACTAAGAGTGTTTTCTCAGGTTTATCCAGCAAGGGAAAAGACCTTAGATTAAATCTTCATTCTAACACATGGCAGCCTAAAAATAATAAATTTGTAATGTAATTACAAGTCAGATACAACATTTTATTAGATGATGGATCAAATGGTATTTCAGAGACTGTTTCCAGACAAAACACGTAACACAAATTAAATCTCCTCATCCCTTTCATGCCACTTAGCAGCAAGTCCCTTTCTTTAAAGACTCCAATGGCTTAACATTTTACAAAAGGTATTGTATGGTTTGCAAAAAGCCTTTTTTTTAATATATATATATAAACATCACAGTTGTAAAGTACAACAAAATGCTCGCCTGATCTGTCTCCTGGGAAATAGTTTTAGACACATTTCAGGAGGTTACTATTTTTCACCTAGATTCTAAAATCTTGTTCAGATAATTTCTAAATTTATAATAAGCCCTTGATTTATGAAGTCATAGTTTATATTAATATTTATGACTTGGGAATTGATCTTACAGCGTAAACCAGCAAACTCTCTTGAGCCTTTTCTAAAGCAAGTTGTAATCTGATAAAACTGATTGAAATCTAAAACTGCCTACAGTCATTCAAATTTCCTTTACAGTTTCTAGGAGACCCATTTACTAAAGCTAAGTGTTCTGGTGGTATTTCAGATATGTTACATTTGGCTCACATAACCATCTACCTATTTAATCTTTATCACCTCAGTTTCAAATACATACAAATACTTCATATTTGCTAAAACAATATGCACAACTGTTACACACCACCAAAAAGCACCCATGTTCAGTCAAGGAAGTTTTACTATAACATTAAGATACACAACATGAGTACTACCTGCCATGTTAATAATGAAGAAAATACTAGCATTTTCAGTCAGACATATCATCTATTAAAGATTACTCTTCAGAGCTGAACTGGTCACTTCCTTTTAACATAAAGCAATATCTGAAACAGTAAAATAGCACACACAAAAACACATCAGCTGACAACGAGGAGAAACAAAACAAACACACAATTAACTTTGCTCTGAAAGTTCTGTTCAGCCTGGCAAGTAATCGAAGCATTGCTCATTTCCACAATCAAACAGGACTAATAACTGTGAACTTTCAAACGCTTGCTTCAGATGCAAATAGGCCTCACACATTTACATATTTCACATTAAACTTTGTAGGAATTTCTGTACCACATGGATTTCACGTGGGATTTTTATTAGAGGGAATATGTCCTAAAAGACACATAGGACAGAATCCAAGGACACAGCATGGGATGCAGGACCAGATTGAATCTAACTTTTGTTAATGCCCAACATTTTTCAGCTTGCTAGCCAGTTCACTTAACTATTTACACTAAACTCACTCTAAAACTTCCATTATCTAAACTATACAGACACGTTATCATTATCACCCTTCAGCAAACTGAACAAAAAAGCAGCATGAAGTTCTTTCACTTGACTCACCAAGAGAAACCATGAAATCCAAGGTTACATTAAGAATTCCAGAAGCAGTATCCGGCCTTTTAATAATTAAAACTCTTCTAGATGTTTTTTGGTAATTAAAATAGCTTTCCTGCTAAAACAGCTTTACCTGTTGTCTTAAAATAAAATTACTTATGAAGTATTTTAGAACTGAGAAATTATGTATTTACAAGTCTAACAATTTTCAAAAAAGTATGCGCCCCTTATATATATTTTAAGTCAGTGACACTATTAAGCCTTTGTGATTCATGTAGTAAAAGGCAATGTAGTTACACATACTTCTGTGGAAGTATATCAAAATATATGCAGCAGAAGAAGTATTTTTTCTCTTGCAAGTGTTGTAAAAAGTGGAATTAAGTCCATCAGCTGCACTACACCCTGAATTTTAATTTCAGACTCATCAAAACTTAAAAAGTCAGCACAACCAGTAGATTTTCAATATTCGGCACTGCTGTCTAAATCATACATGGAGATTACTGCAATTGATATAAAATGCACTTTACCTCTCATCAAAAAAGAGCCTGATGTTCACTTTAAGACTTCAGGTAATCATGTTTGCATAGAATTTCATAAGCATCAAGGTGATACAAATAAAAACCTATACACCAGTGTAACAGCAACCTCATTAGTAGGCTACCTATTTTAAATTGCACAGTTTAATGATCAAAATTAAAACAAATACCATTGGTGTAGACCAGTCCTTAACCTTTACCTTTGTGTTATTTATTTCATTCTTGCATATCCCAGTTTCCTCATCTGAAAAATCTGAATGAATAGCATATATCATAAGGAATCTGCTACAAGGTTTTATTCAACAATGTTGGTGAAGTTCTTCAGATTCCTCAGGGATCCGGTTATTTCTTAGCAAACAGTACAGTCAGTAAAACTAAACAATCACATCTCTAGAGACAGGGTTGTCCACAGACTACAGTTTTCAACAGTTCTCCACGTATGACTGTACATAGGTATTCACTCAAATGCTTACTCCAAGATCTTGAGAGACACAAATCTATGCATACCTTCCCTCTTAGTGACAAGAAACTTACTTAGTGTCTACAAAGTTATTAACCAATTAGAATGAGGAATTAAAACTGGGGGCAGGGGGCAGAAGGAGAGGGTCATCAGCTAGTCCTACAAAGATCATCTACAACCACATGGAGAAGGTAGAGGAGTGGGGGTTAAAAATTACGGCATGTCTAACTTACTGCAGGAAGGAAGGACAATTTCCTATCTAGCTCCCACAGCTGGTTCCAATTCTATTACTGTTTCGATTACTAATTCTCCCATGCCACCCATAAATTACCTTCAAAACATTAACATTTAAGCTGTCTTACAGCAGCACAATTTTATGTAATGTGACATGAGAATAAATAGCTAAGTAAATTTAACTATCCATCTGGAAAAAGGAAAAGATACATTTATATTGTAGACATGTGAGGTCCATGCTTGCAAGAAACACACCTTTCTCCACACTTCACTCAGGTATACTCCTTTAACTAAAGCTTATGTCAGAAGCTAGCGCATTACGGCCAGATGACACATCGCATGTTATTAAAACTGTTTTAATATCAAAAGGCACTGCAAATAACTTTCAAAATGTTCAGGGCAAACACTGAGCACTATGTTAAAAAAATCACAGCTAGTTTTAAATCATAAACTTTACTTTTAAATCATAAACCCCATAATTTTAAAAAGTTGTGCCCAAGAATTACAAAAAACGCTTAACTTCTATGTACCTTATCAAAACTACTGATTTCAACATGTGTAATATAGTCTGAAAATTCCAAATTTTTACAATTAAACCTGACAAGACACAGAAATGAACAGAAAGCCACTGATGTCTGCACAGAAATTAAACAAGTTTAATTAGTTACAGTACACAAAACAATTCAGTATTTTTCAGTTGTGTATTATACACGAACAAAGTAAACATTTGCCAGACGGCTTTCCACAGGAAAAGTAGAAGCGGTGGGAAGAAATATACAACCCATAAAATAATCCAAATCAAATGCAATCACAGAATTTTTCCTCAGATTTGTTCAAATTCCCAGCTATGGACATTTTCCAGACAACTAGTACAGAAGACAAAACATGAATACCCAATTTTGCACATTTTTCTGGGCTTTTGCAGAATTTAACTCCTGTTTCTGGAACTTTTTCCTGTACACCTGAATTCCTCACATTAACCTCATGTTTGACATCCATGACGCAATACAGTTTAGCTCTGAAACTAAAGCTACCTCAGATAACACCTGCTACTGTCCTAGCCTGACTATTTCCCAGGCCTGCTAACAATTCACATTTCACCTTAAGAGAGCCACAGAAAATGGACAATAGATAAGCTTACAAAACAAATTGTTCTGCCTTCAGTTTTTCAGTGCCATTATTCTCTTTACAAATAAAGTGCAAAGTACAGAGCACTTGAAGCCACTTTATGTGCTTGCTTTTTAAGATTTTTACCTTGCCGTTTGTATTATATATTTAGGTACTCTGAATCCTCACTCCATCTGGCTACCACAGGTAATATCCAGTCTGAGATAGCAAAAATGAACCTCTGAGTAGAGAGTGATGGCATCCTCTTGTCCTCAGGTTCCTGGATAAACCTCTGCAGAGAGGAGAAACTCCTACTCAGACACTTTATTTACGTGAAGTCTCCCTTTATAAAAAAGTTTTTTCAGAAACCACTGTATAGGGCAATCTATTAAAATGGGAAAACCCTGACACTTACAATAACCTGTTCTTACCTGTGAACCACCTGTCTTTGGAATTTCAATGTAATACAGAGATACAAAAATAAGGAAAGTGAAGGAATCCTGTTGTTAAAACACAATCATCAGTTTAACACAAACATGTACAAAAATTATGAAAAACCACTATAAGTTATTCGTGCATTCTGAAATGCTCATAGCCACTATGACACTGAACAACTCCAATAGTGAGGAACATAGGTGAGGGAACAAGCTAACAAGAGTGAGTAAACGCATATAAATAGATTTTTGCAGTTGGTTGTGCATATCAGGAGCTTAGAAGTATCTATTAATACTGACAGGCACAGGGTAGATACACATTGCCCTGTCAAAATTTTGCACAATAAAGGGGACGGGGGAGTTCTGGCTAAACAGTGGAATTTTTCATAAGCTTAGGTATGTGCTCTTAGATGATAATCACTGTTCAAGTGATAGGCTTGTTTACAAACTTGCACTTAAAGTACTCAACACATAAGCTATATTGTGAACTGCATGCAATTTAACCTATCTACCCCAATGGATGAAAAATCTGAGACGACCTCCTCAGAAATCGCAATTGCAACAAGGTATGGTATGTTAAGCCTAACGTTTACGCAGTAAGCCCTTCTCATCGCAGAAGTGCCAAGCTGAGACATCACTGTCAGTGTGCCTCAGAGCTTATCCTCCATGTGTTTTCAGCAAGAACAATGGCACAGAGCAAAGTCTGGCAGTGTGTTACCAGGGGCTGCCACAGTGTTCTAAAAAATAACATATGAAACCTTAAGCTGGGTTGTTTTCTTTGAGGAGAGATGAGTGATTATAGATTAAAAATAAATTTAAATTTATTTATTCATCTTATTTGAAATACAAACATCCTGCACATGAAAGTATTCAGATTCTTCTATCACCTCCTGGTCTGCAAGACATTTCCTAACCAAGAAAGCCTACATTGACTAACAATCTTTCTTTTAGATTGTCTCTGCTTCAAGCACTCCTGATTTAATTGATCTGCAAAAACTGCAATAGGTACAAACAGTTTTGAACCAAGTCATTAAAAAGTTCACCTGCTCAATTTAGATCTGAAAGCAAGACAATTACACTAGTGGTTATACAATCATCAGAGAAAACCTATCTTAAGGATACTTTCTTGTCTACATATAAATTATGTTTTAAATGATCCACAGAAAATTTATATCACTGACTATTATTCCCAAAAGGTGAACAAACAGGAAGTGCTAAGGCTGGCTCCAGGAAAAAAAAAAAAAATCTTCTTATCATACTTAGAAAGCAAGTAGGTTTGATATATACGTAACAGTCAGAAGGAAACATGATCCCAGTGGTTTTTTGGAGTCCCGGTTTTTCGTTGTTTTTTTCCTCTCTGTACTTTTCAGAGCATACTTAGAGTCATCCTAACTATTCTTCTAGCACTTCCTTCCCTTACAGCAGACAACCCACACTCTAATCTTAACAGTACGGTGCAGTAAGCATCTTCTCATATTACTGTTTCTTATTTGCTTATTTCACCTCTGTGCCATTTAACTTCAGTGTATGATCTGTA
Organism: Apaloderma vittatum; assembly: GCF_000703405.1. Lineage (NCBI taxonomy): Eukaryota > Metazoa > Chordata > Aves > Trogoniformes > Trogonidae > Apaloderma > Apaloderma vittatum. The sequence continues at coordinate 8,863 of NW_009709924.1, read as the reverse complement.
TTATGGAGGTCTTCTATCATAAATCTGATTATATATAGTACTTCAGGATACAGCTAGACACAAAATTTTCTTCTAATCAGCCAAAGTTGTTGGGTATTTTCTATGAGATTCTGCCACCCACTCAAATTTGGTTGCAGAATCCATCACGAGGTTAGTCCCTAAAAGTATCAAACAGAATTGCAGCTTCCATGAGTTCCTACACTATGAGGTTACTCCCATGAGGTAAAATAACACAAATTGCATTGAACTATAGAGAATTAAACTACAGCTGACAACTATTATTTTTTTTACAGACCTAGTTTCCATAACTATCACGTGATGTGGGAAAATTCTCTTTTAAAATAGCATTATAAATAGCACGGTTATAACTCATTTAGATTTAGCACCATTTACCCTACCCTAGGGAGCTAATACTTTTTCTGAAAATTCAGTGAATTAGTTGACTGCTGCTCATTCTACATTCAAATTCTGGTTGCAGTTTCTCATTTGGACTACCAGACCTCAGATATATCACAGAAAACTACCACTGAGCCTTCCTACAAACTCACTGCCTAATCAATGTATCATAATTGCCTTCCTTAATTAAAATATAACCTAACCCTAACACAACTGGTCTAAGCCTAGGACTATATATATCATTACTTTAGAGGTAATTGAAAGTGTCTGCCCTTAAAATTGCAGGTATTATACGCAGAAACTTCATTATTATACGTAGGCTCGCACTATCACAATACAAATATTTATTTGGTATTTTAAATACCTATTTTTCAGAGATTGCTTTTCAGAAAGGAGAAAAACATGACATGGAGTCACCAGTTACAGGGATACAATCAGGAAGGGGACAGAGAGGATCAACCGGATGTATTTTGGAGACTAACAGCAAAATAAGCAGGCGATCTCCGCATATGCCAAGAAAACTGAAGTCTTTTATTACTTTCATTTCTGGTATTTCAAAACAGGCATGAACTAGCACAGTTGTACAGTAAGGGGTCAAGGAGGATTTAAGTTCCTGTAATTAACATTGATTGATGAGAAAATGCCAAGTCACAGGACACAGCAGAAGTGTACTACTTACAGACCTATTTTCTACTGCGCTTGCATTTGTCCTGCCAAGAGATTTTTTTTTTGCTCTGAAACTCTGGAGACTTAGCATCAACATCTTCACAAGACCCAAAAGGTAAAGAGTGACCATGGTAGGGAAGTCCTAGTCACCTAGTTAAACTTGGAAAAGAAGTTTTGGCCCGCATCCCTCCGCTTTCTAAAAGCAGTAGTAGGGTAAGATGTAGTCTGTAGGCCTGATGCACTGCACACATGACCAATAAAGCCACACGCACCACATTACAGCACATTCCTGGTATCACAGACACGCTCTACACTTTGGCCACAGGACAGATTTTTCCTCTTACATAAGGAAAGGTCTGAAGAATTAGGTACCTCAATATGCATAACCTAAGTGGACAAACTCAAAAGATTTTTTCGTACTTTATTTAATAAACGGAAATAAAAGAAAAAACAAATTTGGCATGGGAAGTGCCTATTAAGAATTTAGCTCTATTTCTCCACTCTTTTAAAAGATTTAAGCTGCTACATAAATACTAAGTAACTTCTCCATTCTCCAACCAACCTTTCAAAGTCAACAACTTCATTTTATTAAGATTAAAAGCCTATGTAAGTAATATACATATCTACTTTAATTTTCTCATTTCTCCCTTTAAATTAAAAAAAAGCTTTAAGTCCTATGGTTTGCCCGTACTACATGACAGGAAGAAAGTACTAACTCAGCTAAGCTAGTGTAGAGGCAGATATTACTATGAAAACTGTCATAACTTATAGGGCATTGCAATGTTCTCAACTCTCTCACACCTGAATAATCTACAAATACACACCATACAGTCAGTGACAGAGAAATACCACCTATATAGTAGTATACCTGACTCGAAAAACCAAGCCAAGCTTTCTAGCATTTCCATGCAAACAGCTCACATATTAATGAGAACTTCAGCTCTTGCTTCCATTTCAGATTTGGTTTGAATTAATTAAAATTTTAACACCTCAGAACAATTTTTTTCCTGTGACAAAACATATTCATAGAAACATAAGTGTTATTGCTAATTTCTACACCCTTCCAGGATTTATTTCCTGCTTTGACACTCAGTGAAAGATGACCTATGGGGTCTCCATATTGTAAGAGCCACTGCAACGGAGTCCAATCCTTATTTAAGACCTTGTGTTTCCCTACACAATGCAATGAATTCCACAAGCCTAAACAATACCAGTCAAAATTTTTATAGAGTACTAGTTACTCTGAAAACTGGTTCCAAGCTACTTGTTAAAGAGTGCTGCAGAAACGATGCAAGAAAATTAGCAGTTCCACAAGGCCGCTATGCATTTAAGATGTTTCCACTGCCCTCTAGTGCAATTTTGGGGAAAGAAAAAATTAAAAAAGAATATATTGATGTTAGCTGCCAGTATTTGTGTTAAGGTGTATCAAAGAAATAGGTAAAAATTTTAAGTCAGACAGTGACTGCATCTCATGCACACAAACTCAAACTTGTTTATGAGCTAGGTAACTCGTGTATACACTGCAGTGCAGGCACAACAGCAGAGAGGGAACCTGCCCACGTCCCTGCAGCGCGCTCCCCTCGTAGCTAGTCTGTGTGGAGCTCAGTGCTGTCTCAGCCTGCTCTAATTTGATGAGCTGATCACTGCTCTCACACAGAGAAGACTGCTCAGCTCCATGAGCTCCTACTGGCACCCTCAGAGCACACTCCTGTAAAATACCATATATTGACTTAACACTTGTGAATTAAACCTGGAAGAACAGAAGCCAAAGCACCGTCTTTCTGTTAGCAGCAAACTATGTTCTGTCTGTATCTTCCACTTCGTCAATAGTATAAAAGCAAAGATACAAGGCTGGCAGTTCCACTGACTGTGCATACTCGGTCTCACAGAACTGGCAGTCCATGTCTGTACTTCCACTGAAATCAACATGGAAAAGGATCCTCCAACCTTATATAATGAGCCTGACCTGCATGAGACAGCTATTTAATAGCTATTTGCATTAAGCCTTATTTTAGACAGTTCCTTATCCCTGCTGCATACAGTTTCTGTCTGATTTTTTCGTATATATATTGGGAAGTAAAGGTTACAAAATTTATGGCCTCTTTACTACTCTTGCACATGATGTTTATGACAGGAAGATAATTTTTGCTTTACAAAGTATTGTTTTACTTGAAAAGCAAATCCTACATCTAATTTATCTGACTTTTTGAACTGTATTAGGGTCTTTATATAAATATATGTGAGCCCTTTAAAGGCTTCTTTTTCAGTTTTCTTCTGTCTCATCTCTGTTTGAGTAAGTATTCTCTGAGACATTTCAAAAAGTTTTTCTACAAAAGCAATAGATGTAAAACTGGTAATTTCTGAAATTAAAATAAAATATTACTAGTAGTATAAACAAATATATAGTTCACAAAAAAGCAACAAGTGCACTCACTGGAATCCAAGAGCTTTAAACACATTTCAAAAGCCTCAGCACTGTATCATGAAAGGGAATGGTTAATAAAAATTCATATGAATAATTCTTTTATGATCCTCTGGAGAAAGTAATTCTTTTGGTTTATGAAAGTAAATCAGAAAAATTTTCAAACATATTCCCATAACACTTGGTTATACAAACATTTATCAGTTTTCAGTTACAATGATGCATCAAATAAACATTTATAAATAGTAGACAACTCAGCAAAATACTATTCAAGTTCCTAATAAATGGGAAATAATTCTATTAGATATTAAAATACAAAAGAAAAGATAAGCAGGAGTAATGGAAGGTAGATTGTTGTACGATTGTTGTGCAATCTGGATAGTGTTAGCACCGAGTATGTATAGTCCCTACACACTGCTAAGTGCCCACCTGCAAGTAGGAGATGCCATTGCAGTGACTGTAAAATACTACACGTGGTAGTTTCATATTCATAAAAAGCCAAAGCCATCTTTTAAACACACAGCAGACATTCCAAGAGTCAACAAAATTGCTCTCCAAGGATACCACTAGAGCAGTCTGCAGTTCCAACAGTGTAACATAAATCATTTGTTAATCGAAGATCCTGTGAAGACTTGTTTTGGAAAGGAAATGTAACTACATGTCACTTACACTCTTCCTTCAGATATAACCCTTCTAAATTACTTAATCATCACCAACCATAAATATTTCAAATACTTGTTTTCTTTCACTTTATTCTCTTCATTCAAGCAAGAGTTCTCTATACTAGTATTTCTTATTATTCTGTTTAAAGCATAAATAACTTTTTCAAGAAGATAATATTCACATGTCAGATAGGAAGAAAAGTTTCTATCTTCCATTTATGTATCTCACAGTGACACCAGCAGTGTCAAACGCTGTGTTAGCATCACTGTTAGAATATATAAAATACTTCTAAATTTGGAAAGGGAGCTAATACTAATGGAAACAATAGCTATTTGTGCTTCTTTCTAAGTGTACATTGGAAACATTGCAATTGCCAAAAAAAGCACCACATAAGAACATAGTCATCACTTTCTTTTGACTGTATAAGCATTCTAGGTTTTCAAAGAACAAATTCATTTCAGTCTTTTCACTTCCAAAGATCTCAATTTTCTACTGGAAGTAGAGAAGGTAGTATTTAGGATCACATGTTCCTATACTACTGCATGTATGGAATTTCCTAACACTTCCAACTACATATTCCTGTTAAGTAACGCTCTATCAGAAGCATGGACTTGTGACTGAGATACACGTGTAGAATATGTGCTTAGAAAGACTTTTTTTCTTGAGAGACAGGTCACAATTGTGCAGCCTCACTCAAGGTTACTCATGCCTCAAACACGCCTGGCAGAAAATAACTAAACCACACTTACTACTCTCCATCTATGGAGAGTAAAGAACATTAGCTTCCACAAATCTTCTAGCTATAAGGAAAACAAGGGGCTCAGAAGAGATGATCGTGAACATGAGAGATCTACAGCCACAGCAGGCCTGGCACAGAGATGAGGAACACTTTGCATCACTCTTAGTAGTTCACTTTCCAAATAGAGAATTGGTACAGAAGACACTAAAGAAGCTTTCTACAGGCTCTATCAAGTCAGGCTGACCTGATAAAGGGTCTTCAAAGAAGCTGACAAAAAGTAAAAACAAGACATACAAAGATCTCTAAACTTTGCTTAAAAAGACAGCAGTAACAATAAATATATCCTGTATCAAATTTTATTTAAAATTACTAAGTCATTTCTAATTTTAAGTACCCTGAAGTCAAGAAATATATGCCTATTAATTTTCTCACAAAATATTTTAGAAACAAAATCATAGGACTAAGCATCTATCTGTAGAAGAAACATTCTAAAGCTCCTCATATTCAGTCGTATTAGTGACTAATTAAAAACAGCATCATGCCACCCAAAAGGCATGGCATGAAATACAGCAGAGAAGTCCTGGCCCTACTGTCCTCTCCAGAACTGATAAATAGAGATCTTGTAAGGACGTTTATTTTCTCTGTGGACAACTGGTAATCATGAACTCTGGGACACTGGCCTGGAGATAAGCAAACACCCCATGCCTTTTTGTGAAAGACAAACCTTGCCTAAGCAAATTACCCTGTTAACCTTCCCTTGCACATTGTCTATATGATGCTCTCAGTTTCTTTCTTTCTCTCACATTCTTACATTGAGCTTCCTCATATGAAACTTAGGATTTTAAAGCTTCACAAAAATTAAAGGAAAACAAAATCAAACTCCAACTCACTTTTGAGATAACCCTTCTCAGTCTTAGCAACACCAGTAACCACATCAACGACCCTTAAAAATTCCATTACTTGTTCCAAGTTTAATATAAAGAAAATACATCTTCCCCATTTGGAAATACTGTCAAGACATATTATGTACATACATGACAAAAGTATTTTCCTCCAATTATACAGGAAGGTTACATAAAAGGAAATTGAAAGCACTGGCAATTCATTACCTATTTTAATCAATCTATCAATGATTAGAAGTAGTTCAAAAAATAATGCCTCTCACCCTTACAGTCACAGCTTTCTGTCTCCGTTGCACACACAAAAATTACTTTGTTCAGCTTACTAAACAAATTAATTTATTTCTTCTTTAGATAAGATGAAATATGATCAGGTAAACAAGATTCAGCAGTTACCAGGACAATCCTCAGCCTAAATGCTACAACTCTTTCGGACAACTAAAGATTCCCATAACATTTGTTCTTTTACACCACCATGATTTTTAGCCTGGCACCACAGCCAAATTCTAATTGGAGAAATTACAGTCAATTAACTTCCCCATCTAAATCAGCAGCAAACAGCTTTCTTCCATTCCGAACAAATTAATATTACTGGTATGTCCTATTAAATCCCTACAAAAATTTTAAAGTGTCTCAAAATAACTCTCAGACTCGGAACACGGCTACGCTATCATTTTGGAGATATGCCCAAATCAGAGTACAGCCTTGGAGAGGCCCAAGGCTGTGCTGGTTTCAGGGACATAATTACAACATGATTAGTATCCCTATGGTACTGCAAGGAGGAATAATTATCCATTCTAAAGAAGAATAAACTGTAACTAAGCTCCAGACAAAAGACAAAGCCTTGCAAATTCATCCAGCAAATCTTCCAGCCACCACCTTCTTCCAGCCATCACAAGATGCCAGTACTCCAATAAGTTCTGTTAAAGATCTCAGCACGTTTTCTAATGACATGTAGATCAGAACATTATCAAATATACAGTCTCTTAATAATGTCTCTTTTAAACAGATGTCATCCATTGCCTTGAAAAATGCTTATGTCCTAGATTTAGAGCTGTCCACCCACCAATCCTGATATGACTACTTTGGCAAGTATCCTGTCCTCCACCAACCAGATTTTACTTTATTGCACTAACACCACATACACTTCCAGTGTGTCTTGCAAGGGCAAAATAGCTGGCAAAAATCTAATACCTCACAATCTCAAAATCTACCACTTAAACATCACCCTTGTTAAGAATCTGCCCTCTGAAAAATAAGCCATTTTCTCTTTTAAAATAACCTTGCTTGAAAACAAAATATTTTCTTCAAGTTTTCCAGAAAGGTGTAATTTTTTGGGATAGAAACCAAACCCCAAAAGCTTCAGACTACAGGCAGCCCCCGTTGCTTCCACTCTACCCCTCTCAGCTTACAGCCGTGTGAAAAACTGGCACTGACAATCCAACCAGGTTTTTACATCATTAGGAGAAAAAGCACTACAAAAAAACACTGATCACAATTCAAATAGACAACTCTATAATCTTTGAGGAGTCATGGAGATCATAGGACATCCAGCAAGACTGAAAGAATGCTAACGTTACCCCTATCTACAAGACTGACTTAAAAGAAGAAACAGGAAATTATTGGTTCCTCAGTCTTTCCTCAGTCGCTGGGGAAAGCCAGAACAAATTCACCAAGGGCAATCGTGCTTGACAAACCCAATCGCCTTAAACCACAGTGTAATCTGCTTGGTTGATGCAGGGCAAGCAGTGAGCATTATCTACAAAGTTTTCAGGTAGAGATCTCCTCCTAGAGAAACAGATGCCTTATGGCAACCTGTGCGGCCACACCCAGAGCTCCTTTTCAGACTGTCACCCTGTCACAAATGGGACAGGAAGTGGGATCGATATGAGGCCCAGCACTATTTAATAGCTTCACAAGTGATCTGGATGATGGGATCAAGTGTACCCTGATGAAGCTTGGTGATGACACCAAACTGATGGGGTAAGTGGACACTTTGGAAGGGAGAGCCACCCTGCAGGAAGACATGGATAGGCTGGAAGAGTGGGTTAACAAGAACCTTCTTAAATTCAACACAGACAATTACAAGGTCCTGCACCTGGCAAAACATAACGCAGGAGTGCAGCACAGGCTGGGATCTACCTGACTGGAGGGCAGCTTTGTGAAAAGAGACCTGGCAGAAAGACCTGATGGAAAGAAAGCTCAGTATAAACGAACTGAAGCAGTAAAGAAAGTCAAGAGGATGTGAGGCACATTCACAAGGGCATCACCAGCAGAGACAAGGAACCCATTACTCAGAGCTGGTCAGGCCATACCTGCTATATTGTGCTCAGTTTTGGTCCCCACTACGCAGACAGATGTGGATAGGCTGAAGAGGATCCAGAGAAGAGCCACAAAAATGACCAAATAACTGGAAAGCTGCCGTAAGAGGAAAGGCTTTGAGGAAAGAAAGCTCAGGGGACACCTTATCACCATGTTCTATTATTTAAAGGGTGGATACACGTTTTACAGAGTCACATGGAAGAGACAAGGGCTAATGAGTAAAAGTTACTCTCTGGAGATTCCTATTAGACACAAGAGGAAAAGTTCTCACAAGAAGAACAATCAGAATCATCTTGCCAGGGAGGTGGTGTAGTCCCCAGCACTGGATGCTTTTAAGATGGATGTGGTCTATCTGGCTATCAGCAAGGCATTTGACGCCGTCTCCCACAGCATCTTCATAGGTAAACTGAGGAAGTGTGGTCTGGATGACCAAGTAGTGAGGTGGGTCACTAACTGGTTGAAGGGAAGAAGTCAGAGAGTTGTGGTCAATGGGGCAGAGTCTAGCTGGGGGCCTGTGTCTAGTGGAGTCCCTCAGGGGTCAGTGCTGAGGCCAGTGCTGTTCAATATATTCATCAATGACCTGGATGAGGGATTAGAGAGCGTTGTCAGCAAGTTTGCTGATGACACAAAACTGGGAGGAGTGGCTGACACACCAGAAGGCTGTGCAGCCATTCAGAGGAACACAGACAGACTAGAGGGCTGGGAGGGGAGAATCTTATGAAATCCAGTAAGGGCAAGTGCAGAGTTTTGCACTTG
>NW_009709923.1:893-15370 GCF_000703405.1 Apaloderma vittatum | reverse complement strand
AGATCTGCCTTTCCTAAACTCATGCTGACTGGGCCTGATCCATTGGTTATCCTCCATATGGCTTGTAAGAGCACTCAAGATGATCTGCTCCACGACCTTTCCTGGCACCGAGGTCAGACTTACAGGCCTATAGTTACTTGGATCCTCCTTTCTGCCTTTCTTGTAGATGGGCGTCACATATGCTAACTTCCAGTCCATTGGGACCTCCCCAGTTATCCAGGACTTCAGATAAATAATGGAAAGTGGCTCACTCCCAACAGAACAGCTCTCATGGAAGTAGTTTCCTATACAGCTTTATGTTAGAGACAAGCAATTTTAAAACTTAGAAACAAATAGATGATGATCCTGTTTAGGGTCCAGCTTAAATCTATGGCTTGCTAAATAGATCATTGCTTTCTGTGGTCTTGCGAAAATCTCTACTCTATTTGTTTCCAAGGTTCCTCATTTACAAATATCACATATGCATAATCCTGGAAAGTTGTTCAGGCCTTCCAACCATGTTGGTGTGTCATTTTCTTGGAGTCTACACAGAAGTAGAGTTTCTTCTCACACATGCATTTCTTCTGTGACATCCTGGAACACGTGTAAATGTCTCTTTGTTGGCCTTGACATTTGGTGCACTACTCACCAGTAAAAGCAATGTAACTGCTCACTGCAGGAGGAATGTCAGGGCCTACCACAGGAGCCATGACAGGTCAGATGCTCCCAAAGAAGGACCTCAGGACTCTGGTGCCAGCTCCTCTGAGAGCTTTCAGAGATCCAAAACCCTGTCCCTCACTCTGAACAGGCAGCTCTTCCCTCTGGCTATAGGAGAACATGGCTGGCCATTGAAGCTAAATTTGCAAGTGCCAGGAGCTTTGGGACTGGCCAGTCAGGAGTTAAAAATCATGGCAAGGCTAGTGGCCTCATGGGCTGGGACAGAGTTCCTCAGGCCCAAAGCAAGAAAAGCAGAGCAGGTCTGGTGATGGCAAGTGGGGTCAACAAAGAGCGCTCGAAGGCTGCCACCACATCAGCTCCAGCCCTGAGCCGACTGTGAAAAGCCCCTGGAGGTCAGTGGCGTGCTCAAGGCCCTATCAAGGCAGCAACTAATTCCCTTTTCATCCTTGTTTCAGAGATGTGCATCAATCCTGTGACCTGCTCCAAGTACCCATATCTTTCCCTGCATGTGGTCCCTTCCCAGCTGCAATTTTCACAGGAATGCAGGGATAGAAGCAGCCCCAGCACAAGATGGCTTTGCCCTCCACCTATGCACCTTCACATCAGAGGAGCTAGAGAGAAGGTGGTCCCTGAGGGGCAGCAGGTGTTAGGTCAGATGTCAGCAATGCAAAGAAAAGCCAAAAAAATGAGGACTAATAAGAAAGCTAAAATTCTTCCAATCCCACAGTGAAGTTACCATTCACTCATGAAATGTAGAAGATGGCATAAAATAAGAATTTAACAGAGAAGCACTATCCCAGTACAACCCTGATCTCAGCAATTTAGCAGACAAATGCATACATTGGGAAGGAGTAGTATCATACTCTGTCTTAATTAATACTGTCTCCACGCTGCAACTGAGCAATAATTAAATGCAAAAAATCTACCCTTGTGTAATGCTAGGGTCAATATTTTATGCATGATAGGAGTGAAGAAGGAACTGAATTATATTATTTGTCTGCCAAGACAGACAAAATTGATCTAAGTAGAATATTTTATATGTAAAGAAAGAAGCACGTTGCTCACTAGAGAGTAAAAATAGGACTTATGTCATTAGGATACTAGAAATAATCTAATTTGTATCATAGATCATGTCACCGTAATCACGGTATTTTTGAAAGGTACATAATATAGTCTTGTTCTCTGTCTTAGGGAATTGTGTTGTTTTACATAGTGTCACTAGTGGGCACATGTTCCACGTTATGCTCCTGTAACTTCAAATAAAGCAGACAGCGAACACTGCATTACTCATTTAACAAGATTCAAAACATTTAACTGCATCTATCTAGGAAGCAATCTGATTAGAATAATTTATTGTGAACAAGATGAATCACTGCCAATATTAGCAAGTCTTAAAGTGTCTCTGTTCCGGACTAAATTACTCTGTCACCTCAAAAATCACCTTCTGAAGGGAAATTTTTCTGAAATATCAGATGCTGGTATCTCCTGGCCCCTGCTGTCTTCCCACATGCACCTTCCTGACCTCTGCTAAAGCCTGCCTTGTGCCCTATATCCATCAAGTGTTGCAGCAGCTGTACCCAATTTACACTGTACCTGGCAAACAGAGTGAATCCTGGTCTGGAGTGACTTATGCCACCACAAGTTCAGTGTCTGTGCCTTGCAAGGTCTTAGCCTCTGCAACAAAGGGATTTTTCACATACAGCACCTTGGCGACTTTCTCCCATAGGGGCAGTTTGCATTGAGAACACCATGAATCAGTGAACTCATTTTATTTATTTATTTTTCCTTAGACATGCTGTTACGTATTTACAAACGTAACTATCATCCCATCTTTTTCAAAATCTGGCCCCTCACATCTACATACTTAACTTCTTTCCTAACAGTGTTTTTGCTGCAGTTTACACTACTTGTTCAACCAAAGCTCGCTCAACATTTTGCCTGTCCCCTTGCATTAAATGGTGCCTGCCATTAAGTCCCTACATCAGTGTACATTATAGTTAAGCACAATATTTTGCAGTTGTAAAATAACCTCAGGATTGTTTCATTTGGCATTCTATAAAGATAAGAAGACTTTGACCTTCAGCTACTCTGATACTCATCACTGTGTAGTGGTCAAAGCATTACTAGTGTATGTTTCTTGCTTCTCGGCGGCAAAAGAAAATAAATCCTAAAGACTCATGTTCTATAATTGAAAATTACATGTACTTTGGAGGTGTCATGACACTCTTTGCTTTGGAAGAGGCATGTAACTCCTACATCTCCAGCCTGATAGCACAGTGGCTCCTCTTCTGAAATAGGTTTATAACAGGATGGAAGTTTGGTGAGTACTGGAACACTCATGCACTATTAGAGTGCTCTCACATCTTTCAAAGTTATGCTGTGATAACATGCAAAATACTAGCCAAATGGGATTTTCAGGAAGACATCTGTAATTACCATATACAAAGCAAAGATACCTGCACTTATTTTGGATTTGAACAAACAAGGTATTTAGCCGCGTGTTTATTGTTGAGCACGAGACTGGAACGATTAGTTTCAAGTGAAAAGATAAGGAAATGCTTAACCACTTTGCTAGACCAGGATTATGAATTGGACTATAGATTAGTGCTAAGGAAATAATCTTGCCTTCCCATGTGATAATTCAAGTAAGGGCAAAAGAACTGCTCAAGGAATGAGGTCATAAAAAAACAAAAACAACAACAACAACAAAATATTCAAGAGTGGAAAGAGAGAAGGAGTGGACAACCTGTGGGAAGATATGGACTACTCAAAATGGTTAACAGGTTTCTGTGCAAATCTGTAAGTAACTGATGACAACACCCTTCATGCACAAAAGAAAACTGAAGATTTGCAGGACTATGAGGTTAAACACAAAACTCCAACCCAGGTGTAGCATTCCCTATGGAACCACTCACGCTTTTGAAAACATGAAAGCCTAAGAGCAGACCTTCGGTTGATAAATAACTATATGCTTCTGCAGCAGGATAAGCTTGCACCATCCAGGAATCTGCAGTGGAAGTCAGTAAAGCTAGGCAGAAAAAGGAGGAGAAAATAATAACGGAAGACTTTGTCCCATGAGAACCTTGAAGCCAGAGCTCTAAAAGAAAATTTATGGATCAGTAGATGCACAGAAACACAGACTGCAAGTAAATATACAAGCAACAAAAACCAAACCAAACCAAAACAAAACAAAAAAGCAGCACAATGAGAAAGTTTGAGTTGCTGAAATATTTATGCAAGACACCACAATACCCTCAGGACATATTTGCAATGTTACTGAAGTTGAACAGGTAACTTAAGAACTTCCACTCACATACCTCCTGGAAAACAGTCTGAAAATCTGAAGAATTCAATTCTCATTAGGGTGCTCCTACTTAGCAAAGAATTTGGTACTGTCTTTCTTTTGCACCCAAATTGCTTACAGCATCAGAAGCATTAACACAAGAGTCTCTGTTTTCACAGAATCACAGAATCACAGAATGTTAGGGGTTGGAAGGGACCTCTGAAGATCATCTAGTCCAACCTTCATCCCAGCATACCTAACCACTACACCATCATCTTAGCTGCTTTTCATTACTCAAGGTAATGGCAACCCAACTGAAAATTATAATGGAGAGTACCAGAAACAGGGTAAAGGAAGTATAAAATTTTGCTTATTATAGATTAGTAGCTAGTAGCCCAACAGAGAGATGAAGAAAGATGTTATGCTTATCTTCTGGTTTTCTTCCGTGTCTCAAAACCCATCTATCACCTGTGATCAAGTTATAAAACTGCTCTTGATAATGGCTTAACAGCCAGAAAAAAATTCCACTCCCACACACATCTTCTGTGGTAAAAAGCCTGCATAACTTGTGTCACTGTGTTTTGGCATGTAAGGAAAAAAGCATATCCTATCTTTATTATGAATGCTGTATTCTGTGATATTCTACTGATATTATTCTATAAAAGCAGATTTTTAGTATTGCTGAAAATATCCTTTAGTAGTTAACTAATTCTAAATATTTAAAATCTCTCACTGACATTCTGGAATAGTCAAACCTCTCTAATTAACACTAATGATCAGGGTGATCAAATCAGTGAATAATGGAACAAACACATGAACAAAGCAAGGTAATGTAACAAATAACAGAAATTATTAGTTAATATATTTTATGAGAACATTTTCATTTCTTATGTAATGATTTATGATTAGAGTAACTGGAATTCTATTATTACTATTATTATTACTATTAAATTATTATTATTATTATCTTGGCAACTTACTTTCATAGTAGCAAATCCCAGTCTCTTAAAACTGACACATCCTGTAGTAACAACTGAAGGCAAGAAAAAGATTTACAGAGAAAAAATGTACACCTCCCTACCTCTTTGGCATCCTACCAAAGGTTACACCACCTTGTTCCAACTAGCATCACACTAAAATACTGGATCTATCTCCAGATAAATTGGCATTCCCATACAACAGAGTTCATTGTTATGCAGATATTAGCTCGGGTCTCAGGTGCAACACCCACCCCATGTTTGCTCAAACTTCTGCTCTTGCAAGTTAGCCCAGGCAATGTTGGATTCCATACCCATAGCACATCACGTTCCCAACGTGATGGTTCAAGAACAAGCCTTGTGTCATACATTTGCATGCCCAGAGACAACCATCAGCCTGGCAGCTCTCGTTCAAGACTCCAACAGAGATCTGGGAAGACCTGGGAGCACTTTCTGCACCTCCTTGCAATAAGTATGTATGTATAGTGGTGGCAGGATCATGTAATTCCATGTTGGACCCATATATTGTCCCTAGAGCTGATTTGGGCAGTTCCATTCATTCTAAAATAAGCAGAGCAACCAAATTCCATTTTTCTAAAGCAAAAATTTTAGGTTAGAATTCTTGTTTTCAGAGAAAGTGTCTAAAACCCATATTTTTTTTAATTCCTGAAATTGTAAAAATTCATGAATTGCAATGCATGATATCTTATAATGATAATGGTAACCCTAAGACTTAAATCTCAAATTAAAACTTACCATTGTAGAAAACCTGAATTTTCTTATTGTGCCTATGTTCTAAACTTGCTCCCTTAGGAGTTTCCCTAACTTTCCAGATGGACAGTGAAACATCTGTTGGAGCACACAACAGCTCCCATCTGGTATTAGGTACTTGTGCTACATTTCAGCTAGGGGAATTATTGGAAATACATCTTCCAGAGGGATCTGAATGTGAAAGGAATCTAGAATAAAATTCGCTTTTATGTAAAAATGCAAGAAAGTAAAGGGAAAGTTTCTAATATTTTCCTTTAACACTTCTTCCCAAGAAGTGATTGCTAATCTGGCATGATAATAAAAAGGAAAAACAGAGACTTTACATATAAAATAATAAGACAAAATCTAATGATTAAATACAAATGTTGAGTTCCTGTTGAGGAAATGCACCACTAAACTTAACTGTTCTTCTAGCAGCTTTATCATTAACCTATGCTGATTTACAGCCAGAAAAAGGAAACTGGTGGTGGAAGTTGTGCCTGTGAAAGCTGTACAGGAGGATAACTAGGGGATGTCTACACCAAAGGACAGAGACTGTCCACGGCTTCTCTCTCTCATGCCCTACCACTGAGCCATGAACAGCTTCACCCCTGGATCCAAACAGCTGTATCTGTCAAACACAGAGCTGTGGGCAGCAGGACCAAACACTGCTGTGCATCCCTAGGTGGGAAAGGGGCCCTGGCCCAGCCTGGGTTGCACCTTCTGCAAGGAATTTCTCTGCTGGATGACAGCACCATGTCAGCAAAGGTTGTAGTGCTTTGCCCAGGCTCCCAGCCCAGGCAGCGGTGCTCTCCAGCCCAAGGAAAGAGCTCCTGTACACAGCAGGGCTTCACGGTGCTCCAGCAGAGACAAATTTCTCTCTCTCTCCTTTATTAAATGGGGCATATGCACAGAGTGCAAATAAATGAATTTGCCAGGGAAATTACTTTCTGTATCACTAAACTTTCTCTCCTTCCAGAGGCCTGAAAAGACTGGTACTGAGCAAAGAGGCAAAAATAATTAACCTCTCAGCCATTCCAATTGATCAGCTGTGACCATCCTCCTTTTTTTTTCTGGCAAAGAGGAATATGTTTGTGAAGCAGCTTTTCTATAGTTTACCACTTGTAATTGCATGGGAAATTGTGAGACCTACTGATGCAGAAATAGCTTATAATTAACTATCTGAGCTATTAAAAAAGCTGAGCTAAAGGGTCAGAGATGAGATCTCAGCCCTTATCACATGTCTAGGGAAAACAGCCAGCTCAGAGACAGAGCTCAGCCTCCCACTGGCAACAGTTTACTCCAGAAGGATTTAACCCTTACCCATTAAATTATTTTGCATGTGGCAATTCTGTTGCAACACTCCAGTTAAACAGTTCAAATGAATATAGGTTTGCCCTGCTCATCTTTTAGCTGCAGATCTTTATAAGGTGATGTGTGATACAGCTTCCAGAACAGGCAACAGCCTCTAAGCAGCTTTTAACATTATTTCAGCCAAAGTAGAACTGAATCTAAACCTCTCAAAATAACACATATCTCTCTCTATGAAAAAAAAAAAACAAATAAAAAACAAAAAAAAAATCAAGACATGGGTATCTTTGTTTCAGACAAAACTTTCTGTAGATTTTCACCTATGAATTGTGGAAATGGTGAAGTAGCGTTTTCAGTAACTGAGTGTTTTTCGTACGAAAATCAGTGCTCTTTCACATATAGTTCTTTGCTGTGCCCTAGGCGGAACTGCTTTCTGTTTTTCCTCATTATTATAAACCCAGAAAGAACATTATCTCTATTCTCACAGCGCTGATGTAAAAGTTTTTGTAACTCTTCCACCCTTAGTTTTCAACCAGAGAAAAGGCAGAAGAGATCAGAGGTCACACAGATTGCTGTGGTGCCAGTGGGGTTTTGCGCAGTGAAGTCACACATCTTACATGAAGTGACAGAACTCAGGGGTTTTTGGAGGGGGAGAAGGGAGTTGCTGAAGTGACTGGGGAAGAGGAGCATCACTGAGGTTCATGGGTGGCACTGCTTGCTGGAAGCAGAAGGGGTGACCACAGCAAGTGAGAGATCTAATCACCACCAAGTCATCAAAGAGATTGTTTTCCTGTGGAACCACCTGCAGGTCTGAGGGAGGCAGTCTTGGAGAAAAAGACAGGGGTGAGCTGATTTGAAGGATTTGGATTTTAAGCTGTGTGGCTGCATGTCAACCAAGGCAGGGATAGAGTGATCCATTTCTCAATCTATTCCATTGAAAACAGGACGGGTGGCCTGCCTACTAGATCCCAAGGACTCCGGGCACTAGAGTAACCCCATTGGCTACTGTCAAGGGCTACAATGGGATCTGCCACTAAATGAATGACAGATGCTCTCTATTAACCCACCTCCCTCCCCAGAAGAGAAGTGAAAAGGGAATAAGAGAAAGAGACTTACAGATTCAAAAATGAAACTGAAAGAATTTTAATAAAACAGTAATAGTGGTAATAAGGAAACAATGAAAGTAATGGAATATATATAAACATATACAAAACCAGTATTGACTCAACCCCTTGTATTTGGTTTATGTGGCCAGGTTTAGCAGGGGGAGGAGGGGGTATAGGGGTGGCCTCTGTGAGAAGCTGCTAGAAGCTTCCCCTATGTGCGACAGAGCCAATGTCAGCTGGCTCCAACGACAGACCTGCTGCTGGCCAAAGCCA
Source organism: Apaloderma vittatum (assembly GCF_000703405.1). NCBI lineage: Eukaryota > Metazoa > Chordata > Aves > Trogoniformes > Trogonidae > Apaloderma > Apaloderma vittatum. The sequence goes on along the minus strand of NW_009709923.1, from coordinate 7,013 downwards.
AGCCCATCAGTGATGGTGCTAATGCCTTTGTGATAACACATTTAAGAAGCAGAAAGAGAGAGAGGAGTGACAATATTGGAAGACACAAGGTCAGTGAAGAAGGAGGGGGAGGATGCACTCCAGGTGCCAGAGCAGAGATTCCCCTGAGTTGTGGTGAAGACGATGGTGAGGTAGGCTGTCCTCCTGCAGTCCATGGAGGTGACAGGGGTGTAGATGTCCACCTGTAGCTTGTGGAGGGCTCCATGCTGGAGCAGGGGAAGAGTGAGGAGTCCTCCCCCTGAGGAGGAAGGGGTGGTAGAAACAACATCTAATGAATTGACCACAACTCCCATTTGCCATCCCCCTGTGCTGCTTCAGGGGAGGAGGGGGAGGAATCTGAAGTAAAATTAAGTCCAGGAAGAAGAAGGGGGGAAGGGGTTATTTTTAAGATTTTGTTTTGTTTCTCATTGCTCTTCTCCAATTTGATTGTTAATAAATTCAATTAATATCCCAAAGTCGAGTCTGCTTTGCCCGTGACACTAATTGCTGAGTGATCTTCCTGATCTTATCTTGACCCATGAGTCCTTTGTCACATTTTCTCTCCTCTGTCCAGCTGAGAATAATAAGATGTGATGGGCCCCTGGCCTCCAGCCAGGGCACTTCTCCACTCCATAGCAATCATCACAGACACTGCAGAGCAGGCAGGCACTAGGGAAGTCACAGACCAGACTCAGCAGCAGACAGGAAGAGAATTCAGGAGCAGGATTCAGGAACTCACAGATCAGGATCAAGGGTAGAAGAACAGACAGAGTCCTCTTCAGATCCTGGTCATAGAAAAAGACTTGACCCTGGCGATCCCTCAACTTTGTATTGAATATAACGTATATGGAATGGAATACTTCTGTTGGCCAGATTTGGGTCACCTGTCCTGTACTTTCCACACTGGTGGTGTGACTTTTTTTACTTCTTTGCAACACTTTTACTCCCTAGCACCCCAACATATAACACAAGATTTAGCAATGATCTTGGTTACTGTGCGAGCCTTGTAAGCAAGAGTCTTTCTGCATACCAATCCCTGGCAGTAACTATAAACGTCAGGCATCATCACTTCTAGCAGCAGACACTGACTGCAACTGTTAACTGCCGTTAACTTCAGCAACTGCAGTCTCTTAAAAGAGACAGAGCTGAAAAATAAAATCACTGAACAGATTTGTCTCCAGTTGAGCTCAGACTAGCACAGGTACCATTGCTGGCTCCACGGACAATGAGTGCTTTTACCCTGCTATTGACTGGCACGGACATGTTAATTCCGGTTTGTCTCCAACTCACTAAGTTTCAAAGCCCACGTTCAGCCTGCACACAAGTTCTCTGTGTCTGAGGTGCCTAGGGTTTTACTTCAAAAGCAGCCAACCTTGAAGAAGACAAGCTGTTGTTCCCTTAAAATTCAGAACAGTTCTGCCCTAGGTGGAAACGCAAACTTGCTGCTCCTGATCTTTACAATTAAGACTGATCCAAATGACTGACATTTTACAGACTGTATTCATTTGTTTCTTTTAAACATTTTTTTCTCTTGAGTACCCTCATATCTAATTTCCTTTCTTCCAGTCTCTCTTTCTTGAAATCTGATTTTGTCTACTTTCTTTTACTAAAAGTAAGTCACTTGTGCTGTCACCCAGCTGAACTTGACCATAAAATGTACAAGATAAGATGGAGTCCAGTGTAATTAATCTTAAATAAGCTGTAGTATAGCTAGTTATCTAGCCATGAACAGTTACTCCAGAGCTGTTTGACAGGTGTAGCACAAGTTGTTCAATGGTAGATCACAGCCACTGGAGACCTGTGCCAAAAAACGCATCAGGAAGAAATCATTAAACTCGTATACTCCATCCACTGAGGCCTATATACGGTACTTCCATGAGAAAGAAGTGGCCAGCCAAGTGAAAACCCAGGAAATACTTTAAGCTAAATGATAGCTAGTGTTCTTCGGTAGACACGTGGGTTCACCCACAGCTGGAGCTCACCAGAACATCAGAAAACAAACACATGTGCAATACACAAACAAAAGTCTTCTGTGGGAACTGGAGGAACTCAGCTGCCTAACTAGCATTCCTATTGCGAGGGTGGTACGTGATGAGATATTTTAACCTTAGGATTTGAGACTTGCAGAAGGCAGGCGTCCGCTTATCTGTTGCGCAGACACTGGGCATGGAGATCAATAAGGTCTGCACAGTGAGAACCAGCTGAAGGAAGGAGTCTTGAGGTGCCAGGACAGCTCTGTTTTGGCTAAAGAACGAGGACAGATGGAGATTAACGATGTCAACACCATCTTGAAAACAAACAAGTTGCTTCAAAATGGAATTCTGAAGGCCACAATGCCCGGAATGAAACTTTTTGCTTCATTATTCCTATATGACTATAGTCACCCACTCTCCACTCAAATAATGCCAAATGTCACTCCTGTCATTATCAGGAGATAGATAAGGTTAGAATATAAGGAGAATGGAGGCAGTGTGTCGATGGAGGGAGAGAACAAACCCAAAGGATGCAGTTGACGGGCTGTGGTCCTTCACTCAAGACAGGGACACCTTCTTGGTAAGAACTGCGCTTTCAACTTTTGGTGAGAAATATCCAGGGCAGCATTTTGCTAGCATTAATATTATATATTAGTGCTACTGCAGAGAGTGAATTTATCAACGACAGCTCCAAATCTTGTGTCTGTTGCTTTAATAAAGCATCTACTCTTTGTTATCTTGCAAATTGTCTCAATGCAAGTCCTTAACAGGGCTCTGAAACAGGTGAGTGCCTAGCTCAGGTACGTGCCTCCCACAGCCACATACCTTTCATGAGACCAACAAAGGCAGGGCCTCTTGCAGACAAAGTGCTGAACAAGGAAGACAAACTCCCTACTGGAGAGCGGCAGTAATGGTGACATTCGTCTTTTTACTGCAGTCAAACCTAGAGAAATATTACTGAGACCAAGTAAGATCGAGCCAGAGGGCAGGAAAATAAAAATGTGTCACATTTCTCTGAAAAGAGTACTGTTTTTTTTCTCTTTTTTTTCCAATAGATAAATAAATAAATAACATATCCTTAACATCTCTCCTTGGGAACAAACACAAGAAGTAGCCTGCTAAAGAGACTGACAACAGCCATCAGAGCCCTAGGAACAGCACCAGTGCTCACCACTGCCCCACTCTCTGTCACACGTAGCTGCTCGGTGTGGAGGACAGAGATGGTTGTGTTATCTGTGATGAACAAGGCGTTTCAACCATCCCTATTTGGCTTTTTTATAAGAAAAAATACCTCTTTCTCTCCTTTTTCCCCTCTACTTGGAACAAGGAAAAAAAATTATTCTTTTCTGGATCTGATGCTTAGGGGATTAGAATTAATTACTACACTGAATTTGCTTGTTTTGCTTGGTTTCTCTATAAACAAAAAGGGAGAGATTTTTCCCAAGTGGACTGCAACCACAATTCCTCTGAAAAGAAAAAACAATAGTACCCCAAAGCTAATTAGACATATTAAATAGCTTATCAATTGTATTTTATTTATACACTTACTCAGCTACATATGTGCATATGTACTATGTATAGAAAAAAAGCCACAAGTACTTCAGGGTGTCTACCACAGACCATTGTTAATTTGAAAGATAAAGCAACAGGCAGGGAAATCTCCAGTCTTTGCAATGAAGGAGAAAATTATTGATTTGTGATTACTCAATTAAAAATCTTGTTAGTAGAAACTAAGCAGACAAAAAGAGCATATACATGGCATAATAGCAGTACCCAGAGACAGAATAAAGAAATGCACCCAGTTATTTCACATCGTGGATAAAATATTTTTCTTGGACAATTAACATTTTCATGACCAAAAGTAATCCTTTCATTAGCTTGTGTAATATTCATACCTTGTATTTTCTGTTTTTCATTAACATAACATTATTTAAAGCTATCTGCAAACAGAGAAATCAATGTTTTTAAAAACCTGATGCTGAAAAATAAATTTAAACTACACTTTCCAGCTTTTATACTGCATGGGTGATTCTTTCCTTATCTGCCTTTTAATTACATTGATAAAATGTAATGGCCAATTGCAATTCTGCAATTTCGGGAAATGTTGCACTATCTTTCATTAGACACCTTAGTATTCATTGCTTATTCACCTCCTGCTATAGTTACTGAAAATGTAGTTGTCCTTCCAATAATTACTGGTAGGCCAGTAAAATTATAAATGTCCATTTTTCCTCTAGTTATGGGGTAGACTTGTACTGGGAAAAAAACCAAATTATTTTAATTGTATAATAGCATAGAACACTCAATGCCTTTTGCACTAAGCTCTGTACAGACATAGCAAGTCAGTTTGTCATTTAAATATGAGATGAGAAAAAGAAGCAGTTGTAATAACTGAAAAGATGGGTAAAAGTGGTAACAAAGACATAACAGCATTCAGCACACTATTCAATACTAAAAAAAAACCCCAAACACCTATAAAAGAGAGTTACTGTCTAGCTCTGAGAATACCAAATTGAGCCAGCTGAGCACCAACCACCAAAGAAGAGTTATTTTACCATTTCCAGCTACTCATTTTAATTTGTTTAAAAATACCCCCCACTTTGAGAGGAGAATTTACCACTTCTTTATATCACTTCTACAAGTACATGACAGTTTCTCACCTTTTCTCAGATACCTAAACGACTGTTACCACAGTCAATGGAAACGAATGATGTCGGAGGCTTGAACAAGGACAAGGTTTAATAGTTAAATGAGCCTTTTACTTTCATCCTATGAGCTTATAATCTTAAATTAAGCACCCTGAGAAAAGATAAGGAAGATTTTTTAAGAGCATTGTAAACCAATTTTCTGGGACAGAAGAAACTGAACTGCAAAAAATCCCACAAAAATCTAAACATTATATGCATAGAGGCTTTGACAAATGAGCCTTTTACTTTCATTCTATGAGCTTATAATCTTAAATTAAGCACCCTGAGAAAAGATAAGATTGTTTAAGAGCATTGTAAACCAATTTTCTGGGACAGAAGAAACCAAACTGTAAAAAATCCCACAAAAATCTAAACATTATATACACAGAGGCTTTGCTGTTCTGTTTAACATCTTTATCAATGATATGGATGAAGGTATTGTGAGGAGTGCACCCATTCTCAGAAAAATCCAAACATGTAATTAAATGTCAGTTGAGTGTAGCGCCAACAACGCTAAGGTCGCGGGTTTGATTCCCGTTCGGTCCCCATGTGTTGCCTAATCTAGTCGAGAGGTGGCGTCCCTGGCAGCAGGGAGGCTGGATTAAAATGATCTCTAAGGTTCCTTCCAGCTTAGGCCATTCTATGATATGATATGATATGGTAACTTGGATTTATTTAAGAAAGCTCCTTATTTAAGAAATGAAAGCTCCTCCAAGTTTTACAGTTTCTGGTATCAGCTGAGAAGAGCGGGTACTGCATTACACCCAAACCTTAACAAAGAATAATGATCGGATCATAAATACACTCACCTATATATAGGTATCTGGTATCAGTTGAGAAGAGTGGCTACTGCATTACACCCAAACCTTATCAAAGAATAACGACCCAGATCATAAATACACTCACTTGTATAAAGACGAAGACTCTCAACCTCGAGGAGTCACCTTGGCTGGCATCCCGAACCAAGGGGAAGGCTGATGCCCTGACTGAAGATTCTGCTACTCCAAAGGGGCGGCTCCAACACAGCCCGGCAGGAACCACATTTTAAAGCTCAGTCAAATCTGAGCTGTAGTCAATCAAAGCCACACCTTTCTGGGTGTCCCCCTAGGCTGGGGGGCTAGACCCAAACTAGCCAGAGACTTCCAGCAGTTTCTCTGAAATCTGCCCAGCAATCACTCTAAGGGGAAACATCTCAGACTAGGGGGGATGCACCCGCCACAGGTATCGAGTGCACCATTAGTAAGTTTGTAGACATCACAAAGCTGCGTGGAAGTGTTGATCTTCTTAAGGGTAGGGAGACTCTGCCGAGAGATCTAGGCAGATGAGATCAATGGGCCAAGACTCTGAATTTCAATCAGACCAAATGCCAAGTTCTGTACTTTGGCCACAACAACCCCTGGCAGTGCTACAGGCTTTGGGGGGGGGGGCGTGTAAACTGCTCA
>NW_009709923.1:0-855 GCF_000703405.1 Apaloderma vittatum | reverse complement strand
AGGCCAATGGTATCCTGGCCTGGATCAGGAATGGTGTCAGCCGGAGTAGGGAAGTGATTTTACCCTTGTATCAGGCATTGGAATTGGTTGCCCAGGGCAGCAGTGGAGACCTCGTGTCCCTGGAGTGGATAGACAATGTGAGGTTAATGATTGGACTGATGATCTTAAAGGTCTTTTCCAATCCAGGCAATTCTGTGATTCTGTGAAAACTTCTAAATTTACGGTGATGGTGAAAGAACATCATTCCTTAATCACATCACACCACTTAAAAATAAGGAAAGGCCTCTTCTCCCAGCTTGGCGCACTATGTAACCATGCCCTGCAATAAATAAAATAGGGTAGATGATTCAGAGCAGGCAATTTGGCTTACTGAGACTATTTCTGTGGGTAAATATGTAACATATACCTTTAGTGGACTCACTATTTATCAGCATAGTAAGTTTTTCACTTATTATGAAAAATAATAAGTATCCCAATAATAAATTACACATTCAAGATATCTTTGCTATTGTTATTATTTTTCTTTATTTCTTTGCTAGCCTTCCTAAAATTCAGCTGAAGTTCTTGTCCTGTAGTAACAGATTTTTAGAACGAAAATGCTTGCACCAAGCAGAAGCACAGAAAAGACATGAATTCTTTATACTGTGGAGCACTTTCCTGGATTCAGCTGGATCAGTTAAGGACTTTGCCACTTCCAGCTGTTGGCTACTGGCCCTTTTTCAGAATTGCTAACACACAGCTGAGTGTAAGCAGAGCAATTTTGCAAAGAGCAGCCAATATCCCAACCCAAAGCTATTACCTTGAGCCTTTTTTTTGCTGAGTGCTTCCTCAACTGCTTCAGGCAGAATCCATTGG
>NW_009709922.1:12730-36672 GCF_000703405.1 Apaloderma vittatum | reverse complement strand
TTATTTTATTTTATTTTATTTTATTTTACAGCTGCATCTATCTTGGAATCAGACCTGCATGTCGTATGTATGCCTTAAGTCTTCTTACTACTTTGTTATCTATAATGCATTTTTGAATCAAATGTTTCACAGCCAAACAGACTGAATAAAAAAGCTGAATTTGTTGTGGAATGTGCTCTCAAGGAAATCTTCACTCTCTCTTTGGCAAAGTTAAGCCAAATAAATCCTGAAGGCTCAAAATTGTAGCTGTCATGTTACAAGAGTGGCATGAAGAGATTGACTTTTAAGGAAAATGGATGACTGAATGTCATCTTACAGCTAATGAAGGGCTTGGATGGTGACAGACGCCCCTAATGTAGGGAACCAACAGCAATTTATGCAAAAGACTGCAAAAGGTGGTCCAAGAGCTTTTTTGCAGAACAGCATAGCTGTGTCACTGCAAGGCAGGGATGCTGGTGTGAGCCTGTGTCCATGAAGTAACAAACCATTTTCTCCAAATGGAAGTGCTCTTTACCTACCAGTTTTTGCATCAATTGGCTTGATGTTCAAGCAAAATCAACAACAGCTTCCCAGCACAGGTGATCAAGGAGCCAAGGAGCAGAGATGCTCTGAAGTGGAAAGAGGATCTAAGGAACTACAAAGCTGCTCAGCTTCACCTTTACCCCTGGGAAGGTGGTGGAGCAGCTAATCTTGGAAGACATTTCCAGACATTCTGCAGGTCAAGAAGGTGACTGTAAGTAGTCAGTGTGGACTTATGGAGGGGAGACCACACCTGACCAGCCTGATGGCCTTCCACAGTGAGGTGACTGGCTTGGTGTATGTGTGTACAGTAGGAAAAAAAGACTGGCAAATAGTTACTCAGAGCAATGACCGGAGAAAAATTAGGTTCCCGCTGTATGTAATAGATTCAAGAAATGTTTACTTAGCATAAATTTGGATGCCTATCTATTGAGTAATTTTTATCCTGGCACTGACAGCTGCTTGCTGTAGCAGATGAAAGTACAGTGCTGGTGCCCTTTTTGTGTATCTTTCTTATCCGGATGCTGAGTCTCCATTAGCATTTCTGGAGGAGTAAATATGTTGATTGGGAAAAGATGGCTTTCTTTAAATATTTGACAAGGGAATGCTACTGAGACATCAAGAGGAAAAATTAAAGATAAAGGAGGTGCTGTTGTGTCAGTTTCTGTGTCTTCAAACGCCCACCACTACAAGAAAATCCGCTTTATTTTTAGGAGGAACCGTAATGGAGCTGACTGCCACCACGTGACATCTCTTTTATGAGTGGACTGTTTTCAGCTGCTGAGGTGCCTTTTGGTGTAAGAGTTGAGGAAATGTTCCTCACCTTTCACCACCTCCTCTTCCTCCTTAGTCATTGTCCCTGTCTGAAAAAGAAAGGTAAAATCATGAGTAAAAACCACTAAACTAATGGCAAACAGCTAGTGGGTTGGACCTGTCCTGCTTCTGTTTCTGACAGAAGCCAGTATTAGATGTATTAGAAGTATATGCCAGAAAGGCTGTCACTAAGTACTCAGTCCAAAGGAGAAGAATTTTATTATTTTTATCATTCTCATGGTGACAACAAAATTATTTTTTGAATAGTAATTAGTCTTTGCTAGCATCCTGTAGCAGGATGACATGCTGCCAATATCTGTTATTTAGTCCTTCCATAATCCTCTTAAAGTATTGGTCTCAATTTTAATTTGTGGCAATGGGTTCCATATGGGCTTGTTATCTGTATGAAATTGTTTCCTAGTTGTGGCCTGAAATGCTTTCATTTTCCGGTTGTCCCTGTTCTACTTTTACAGAGTCCAAATAAATAGGGAGCTTTCCCCAGGCTTATCACCTATATTTTACCTTCGTGTGGATTCCTCTTGTTTGACATGGATGAAATCCTGCCTAGGGAGAATTAGTATAGTGGCTTCTTTGGGCCAAAACCACATATTTTTTTTCCTCCATTCTTCAGCTACAGCACCCCACTGCTCCGTCACTCCTTTTGTCCCTGTATTACTGCTATATCTGTTTTGAGCTACAGTGAGCAAAATGTTTTTGATAGAACATGCCATCACCACAGGTAACTGTATGATTTGCTTGGAACAGAAAAAGCTGAGTGTGCCTGAGTAAGAAGGAAAGAAAGCATATTATCAGGTGAGATATATTAGGGAGTATCTAAAAAGACTAGTACTTTTCAAGTTCGGCCTTCAATTTACAGTGTATTTCTGAGGTTTTAATGGTGCGGAGAGGCACTTTCTCTGATTCTTTTCAAAAGTTTAGTCTGTGCAGAAGCCCAGCAAAATCAGATGTTTCTGACAAATCTCAGTAGGTGTGAGACTTCACTACAGATGCCCAGGCAACCTGCGGCATGTACCAGTGAGTAATACCAAAGGTGAGAACACTGGTGCGCTCCAAGAGCTGCAGGTCCTTCATGCTTTGACCCCGTTAGACCACGGGAAAGAGAGGAATCAGCAAACCAGCAGCCTTTGCCTGGAAATGGGTTGTTAAAAGATGTTCGCAGGAGTTATTTTCCTTCTCACAATGCTGCCTTTGTGAAAAGATAGAAACGTGTTACTCGTTTGCACCAGATACCCAGGAGACTGGGAATCCTATTTCTCTCACTACTTTTTCATGGTGAAGGATACCTGCCTCTGGAAAAATATAGTAACTTGAAATGTTTGGTCTTCGTAGGCGGTTTCAGTCTTATTAATGAAGTAGGTTAATTCAGGTTCTGATGAATGCATTTATCTTTGTGACACATCCAGGCAAGCTAAATAGGACAAGGAAACTAATACGCTTCTCTATTTCTTTACCATGGTCCTGAGGTGACGCTTTAGCACTTACATTGTTTACCTACCATTTCTAGTCAAGCAGTAACAACATATTTTGTCCTAACTGAACACCAAAAAACCCACTATTTCTGGTCTGACTAGCTTGAAGTCTTCAAAACGGACAGAGATAAAATTCACAGGATGACCCACGGAACTCCTGTGATTTTTTCGTGTGGCTTTTTCTCTCCTCTTACACTGTGCAGTGGTAGAGCAGACATCTGGCAGACAGAGGTCCACAGCTAGGAAATAAGTTGATTTGAGTGAACATCTGAGGGCGTGACCTTGTTATGCACTGTGGAGGTCAACTGGATTTTTCATGCTCTAGGCCTTTTTTAGTAAGGATATGCTGTGTTCCTCAGGTTACAAGCTAAAGAAACAGGAGGCTACAGGGAACTAACTTTGTGTGTGCTGCTTGATAAGCCCCTGCCCTGCCTGATGTGAGTGATGCTCTCTTTGCTCTGGTGACGATAATCTAATAGGAAGGGAACAGTAGCACAGTGTTCCAGGGTTAGAAGGTTATGTGTTGTAGCAGGGACACTGGTGGTGGGTGAGTTGGATGGTTCTCACTGTAAATCTAAGAAAGAGATAGCAAAGCAGTAAAAGAACAAACAGCTAGGCAGTGCAGGTAGTTTACAAGTGTCTTTATAAGAATTAAATTAGATTCTGGCTGTAATATTGTCATGCAAGTAGTGGGGTAATGGCCTGAATATGAATAAAACAAAGTGAAGGTCATCACCGAATATGCATCTTTATTTATAGCTTTGACTCCTAGACTACTTCCTTTCTTGGAAATTTGCCTCATACACCGTGCTTAAGTCACGGTCATCTTAGACACATACTCCTGTTCAAATATTTTACTTTGTTGATCAGGCACACAAAACAGTATTTAGTTTCAGGTTTGATTGGGGGTTTTGGTTTCACTTGGGAGAAATATCAGTACAAATGGATTTAATCATCTGCTGTGTAATCCAGCCATGTTTTGTTGCTGGCTTTTAATAGGTCTTAAGCTCAGAATGCACTACTAGGTCATTTGCAATGAATTCTTGCTTGATGCACAGTTCTGCCCAGATACTATATGTGGAGTCTTGCAAATTGTGCCTAGTGAAAGCACTGCCTTGGGGAAGAAGAAAAAAGAAATCCATTCTTGATCAGGAAAGAGCAAGAGATAAAGAACCTACCATTTCTTAACACTTGATTCTGGTAGTTAACCTTTGCACTAATTGCAGAAGCTTTACTTTTACCTTCAGAAAACAAGCAAAACAAATGACATGTCAATGAGCTTGTAAGTTCTGTTTTGCATGAAACTTCAAGCAACACCATTCCAGGGTAAATGTGCATGATCACTCTTGGAACTCTGCTGAATGCCATTGAGCAATACTGCTGACAACCCTCACGGACGCACACTGCTTCCTCTCTTGTCTGAAGAAGGTGTACCCAAGACTTTAATTCACACTAAACCAGTTGAAGTTTGGCACAGCTGTGCAGTAGTCCTTAGCTGCTGCCCAGTCAATCAGACTGTCATTTACTCTGTTTCTGCAGCATAACGTTGTTGATTAAAACCCCAGTTTCTGTTAGCACATATCTAGTGATGTGATAATCACTTAGTGATTTTGCCTTTAGAAAATTGATCTGCTGATGCATCTGTGCCAGTTGAAAGCTAAGTCTTTACTTGCTGACGCATGGAGGTGGGGAGGGGAAGAAAGGGAAGAAGCAGTAACATCTCTCAGAAAGGTGATTAACACTAAGTAAACATTATAGCTTTGCTTTTGCACTAATCTAGCAATGGGGAACCATTATTCCGTGCTACCAACCAGTTGTATTAACATTCTACTCTGATTACATCCACAGACACTTGTGACTCTGCTGAACACAGCAAAGACTTGTACAAAGTTTTGACTTCATTTCAGCTGTTTGGTGTCAGCCTCACTTTTCAAAATTAAGGCAGGTAGGCCAGTCCTGCTCTTATTAAGCTTAATGATAATTTAAACATTGATTTCAAAGGAAGCAGCACTCAACTTCCATGGAACATGGAATGTAAAGTGAAAAATAGTGATTTAGGCTCTTGTTCTGTCCTCTCACTCTGTGCAGCACATGTATGACTGGAAGATAGGTTATACTATGCTTGTCACTACGGCGAGAAAATTATGCACCTGCACTTTCTGGACTAATTTCATACACATCCTTTATACCATTGTTTGATAACACATGGGAAGATCCTGGATCACATCCTTTGCTTATGTAGTAGGTGTAAAACCAATACAGGATGTGATGTGTGCTGTACTAAAATTAAATAAGCATTGTCATCCTTGCAAGTAGCAGGCTGTGTGTTTTTTATGTAGAATTCATTTTCTTGAAAGCAATACAGGTTTTTACAGAGTTGGAGAATGGCTGAGATTGTCAGGGACCTCTGCAAGTCATCTGGTCCAAGCATCATTACCTGGAGCTGGTTGCCCAGGACAGTGTTCAGACAGCTTTGCTCCCTTTGGGTATTTATATACACAGATAAGATATCAATTTAAAGTGCATGTGCTTCATTGAATGGTTTTCTATGTGGATGATGTGTGATGCTTTTGTTGTTAAATAAGCCCTGCCCTTTCCAAGGGATTGTCCAGAAGGACAAAATGATGTGGGGACTTTGCAGAGATTTTCCTAAATGCCTTGAAGCTGGACTCTGTAACCCCATCCTAGCCCTAAAGACAGTATTGCAAAGAGATGCTTTGTACTTGGGTTCTGACAGTACAGCGAATCATGACGAAATGGTGTAAAGCATTCCCAGGATTTCTCTCCTGGCCTCTGTCTCTTCTGTCAGTCTCATTAGGCCAGATTGCCCAGAAATGTTAAAGTGATGCAAGCTTGGCAACTCCCCACACCTTGGCAAGAAACCTCTCCAGTTCGAGCTCTCAAAGGTCCCCTTTCCAGGCATGTGTATTCAGTTAATTAGAGAGATTTAAATACTCATCAGACTGCATGAAATGGGAGAGCCCTCAGGAGAACCCAGGGGTGGGTACAGCTTGGAAACAGAGCCCAGATAATTTAATTCTTCAGGGCAACTGCTGCTATGGTTTAGTCCCTTGCTGGTACAAACGGGCTGAGAACTGTTCCCAAGGCTTTAATGTGCAGATAGTTAATCTAAAGCAAGCCTAAACCTGGCAGAAAACCCTTTCTTTCTCAGCTGCTCCATTGCTGCTGTGCTCAGTCCAGCCTCTTCTTGCAATTTCTGCTCCTAGCAGTCCCAGTGCCATGAGGGTTTGGTGGCTCAGTCCCAAAGAGGGCACCAAAGAACCATCACATTTGGGTAGCTCCCCGGGCCGGCTCAAGCTGGCAGACCATGCAACCAGCACTTTACCAGTGCTTTACTTTTATACGTAACTGGCATTGACAGGGGAGAGTTCAAAGTGCATGCACAGGGACTCAAAAAGAAGAAACAAACTAAACCCTGAATTGCTAAAGCCTGCAGACAGCGTGTCTTTCTTAAATACTAGCTAGCAAGCATGGAAATGAGCCTTTGGAGGCCACAGGATTTATTCCAGGAAACATCTAATTATCATAAGAATAAGTGAAATGGGTTTTTTTCCTGAAGCAATAGTGGGACATGGGACACATAGACACACATCGTATATGCCACCTTTTAGATGAGAGTGAAAGCCAGATCCTGGAATCACTACTTCTAACTCTCTCAGCATTTAACAGTGTTAAACTCAATTTGTCATCCTGTCTCTGGCAGGATGCCATCTGATATTCTCCTTCAGTTATTGTCCAGAAATATGTTATTTTTCTGTCAATTGCTGTGATGATTTGATTCCTGAGATAGTGGTATTCCTTTGTAAGTTATGATATAAAAATCTAATCTTTATCCCAATTTTCTCATAAGGTCCTGGTTTTGCTGGCTAATCGGGGCCAGTGTATGATGTAATGTCCTTGGCATGCTAACATTCTTTGCTACTACAGCTGAACACTGCTAGGAGATCTTACTATATTACAAATTCTATGGAGGCTACAATAAGCATAGTGTATATTCAAACTTAATAGTTTTCTTTATAAATTACTAGATACAGAGAGACTGAATGCAGGAAATTGAAGAGTACCTTAGAAAACCAAGTAATATTGTTTCAATAACTGCTGTTTTGTGATTTTTCTATGCCACTTCATTGATCTATTTCCATTTGTAGTATAAACCCTTGTATTTAGCTCTAAGCTCTTTACTGATACTGTTTTAATAGGCAAGAAAGAAATTACAGCAGTCTGCAGAGAATGCTTAAAATGCTGAGGGCCAGCAATTTAAGGCAAAATCCAATTATTTTGGATATGACCATAGTTCTGTTACCACTAAGGTTTCTTCAGAATAATTTGCATCAAAGACTAAAAGAACTCCTATGTGTAGGTACAGAAATCTCTGAATGCCTATATGTAAATATGTCCTTTTTTCTTATCAAATGCCACCTAAATTCCACTAGTACTGTAGTGTTGTGCTACTCCTAACCAGGAAGTCTCTCTGTGTTTCACTTTAAATCAAATGCAGAGTAAATTATGTGGCCTCCAATGTACACCAAAGACGGAAACAGAATTGCTTTAGTGAGTATTTGATTCTATGTAGGACTGGAGCCAATTTCAACAGCTTACTTATCTCGGGCCTGGTGCTTATACCTAGGGAAGCGTTCTCTTTGCTGTCACAGGGACCTGTAAACCTCCTATTCAAACCAGAATAATTTTCCCTTCTCTTGTTACTGAAGTTGCCTTGGTACATTGTGAAAACAAAAAGAGTAACACAACAGGAAGGTGTTACCGCTTGCTTTTTCTGGTTCAAGGACACTGATGAGACTATCTGAGACTTGGTGGTGTGATTGTAAAACAAATTAAGACCCTTAGGTTTAGAAATCTCTACAGTAAACACTCTGTTGTCTTCCTCTAACAGTACGTTTCTCATCAATGCTGAGGAACTCAGCTTGCAAGGCTGAGTGATGGTCCGGTTATGATGGCAGTGTCCCAGCCAGCACGGTGGGGAGCCTGTCCGTGGGCACTGGCTGCCTTCGTGCTGGTGTAGCTTTGCTGCCAGGACTGCCCTTTCCCTTCTTTGTGCCACCAGGACCCAGTGAAAACTTGGGCCTGACACACCTACTGCCTCACATGGCAGGCCGAATATCATTAATTACGTTAATGCTAGAATCCTCTTGGAGCCTAGGATAGTGTTTTGACATTGTGGAGATGATGCAGCTACTTAACATTCAGGCTGCCATCCCACAGTCCTTCCCAACACACAGAAATCCTCAAGTGTGAACTTCAGTTTGAACACATACCATGTTGCATGGATTTACATGTTGTGCTGTGTAGACAATTAAGTCTGGGTTTAAACAGGATAGGTATGTTTAATCTCCCCTGGTTACTCACAGTAACGTCTGAAGTGAAAGACCTGCTTATGCAGCAGTCTGCAGGGAGCAGGGGGAGGCTGGCGTGCAGGCAGCTTGTACAGTCCATTCCGTTTGCTGACAATAAGGCGGCTTTGATACACCTCAGATGCAGATTTGTTATACTCCCCCCCTGAACTCCTGGTAAAAGCTGCTGCATGGCAAAGTCTGATCTAGCTGTCTCTGCATCTAGATATGACTGACCTAATTATTCCAGGCGTTTGTGCATCTTGAAGCTCTGCGGGTCACAGTGGTTAGTAATGCAGCATGCAGATTAACCTGGCTCCCCATGCCCTAATAGTTTTTGCAGGCAGCTCTTAACATGGCATCTCTACTCTCTCATCCTCTTCTCCAACACGTACCCTAGTCTGTGAGTGCCATACTTCCTTTAAATCTGTATTTTGCTGCTTTTTAGTTGCATGGCTACATCTAAAATGCTTAGAAACACAGAATAACTTCCCCTCCATTTCAGTTTCACAGCTTTCTCAATGTCTGCTGCTATAGCTGTTAAAATAATTGCATTATGACAGTAATTCTCCTGAGCTGTGAGATTTGAGGAAATAGTTTCTTCATTGAAAAAGGTATTTTTGCACATCTCCATGCTGTTTGCATAAAGGGGTCAGCTATATGGCAGTGGGCAACAGGCACACCACCGGTGAAACACTTCCTGTGATCAAGGGCTGCAGTTGAATAGGGTGTGTGAGACTGCAGTTCAGAGTCTTCCTCTGATCCTTGAGATTGCTACAGAAACTCTCTGATAAAATCACTAAGGTATGGTGGAGCTGAGTTGCAAACCCACATGTTCCAGCTGTGTGTCTAGTGTCCTGACCACTTGCTTGCTGCTGCTTGGTAAGTAGGTAAAGGTGCCACGCAAAGTGAGAGGACTCGAGGCAGAGTAGAACAGGAGAACAGCCTCACCATGCCTGCAAGAGCCCTGCCTCAAAGCCAGAAAAGTGTGGAGAAGCGTGAGGAAGCAGGGCACTGAACATGGGTCTGTTGTCCTCAGTGGTTAGAAAGAAGGGAGACCTTGCTTCTCTGCTGTTCAGCTCACCCTTAAGCTTAGTGCTGTGTCCTTTGCTTTTGTTACGTAAGCTGCAAGATCAAAAGTTTTGGTTTGGCTGGAATGAAAAGTCTTTTTGATGCAAAAGGAAATTTTTCAGGTTTCCACTTTACTGTTAAGAACAAATGGTTAAGTGAAGAATGAAGTGTTGGGACTGGCTACCATGTTAAGGATGAGTAATTGCAGTGCTGGTGTAGCAGTCCAACAGAATGATCGCACTTCCTCCTCCCCTGAACTCTGCTGTGGAGTCACCCTCCAGCATGTGGTGGCCACCTCTCTCTGCTCTTCTTCCTTGTGGTCCTAGCCCATGGAAATGTGCCAGCACCAGCTGCCATTTCACAACATCCCTCCTTCTCTCCTTGTGTTGATTCTCCATCTCTTGGTTTGCAATGCTATTTCCTACAACTCAGCTTCAGATCCCTTTTTTATTCCCAGAAAGATGAGTTGCTGGACTTCCTTACAGGCTAGCTCTGGGAGCAAAATGGGGGATGTAGGGCAAGTCACCTAAGCAGTTCGCTCCCTCCTACCTCCATAAGAAACAAGTGTGAAGCAGCTGTGGAACAAAGCTAGGAATTACCTTTTTTCTTTGTGATTATTTTTTGTGTGTGTGATTGCTTTGTGATCAGTATTTGCCTTGTGATTTGATTGGGTTTTTTTGGTCTCATTTCCTAACACTAGCAATTGCCCTAGCTTTTCTGTGTCTGGCGTGTTAAACATTCTTCTGGAAAAAAAAAGCGGGAGCATCCACAGAAACCTTTTATCACCTGCTTCGTGGATTTTACTTTTCTGTTCAGTTTTTCAAATTTTTTTTCTAGTGTTGTGTTATCATTCTAACTTCTTTCTTTCTCAACATGCATGACTTCTGATCACTATCTCACATATTGCACTTGCCAACTCCTCACCACATCATGCCTTCAGGCTTTCAGATTCTGAAAGTGGCAATACCCAGAACTGAGTAATCACAGGACAATTTTGGGGGTTGTTTTGTGTATTTATGCAGCTATTAAGCTTCTGGCACACATGCTTCTTGGAAAGCACTGAAGTCCTCACCTGGACTAAGGCTCAAAACCAAAAAAAAAGATCCCTAAACTTAAACCAATAGAAAATAGACATCTGTAATTTTTAAAAATCTAGAGTAAAATGTGTTTGTTTAGGACCTGACTTGAATTTTGTACCTGGTTCCAGCAGTATTATATAAAATAAGTGGATCTTTTTTTCTTCACCAATGACTATAGAATCCTTTTCTTTGTTTAGACATTTTGAACTGAAACTGAAATAAAATAATCTGAATACTTTAACATGAAGAATAAGGTAAGCAACCTAAGAGATTATTAATAAATGCCACAAAGTCACAATATATATTCCTGAAAAGTTTCTGGATTCATTATCCACTTCTTTTCCTCTCTTTTCTTTCCTTATGTCCCAGAGGCAGATGACTGCAAACTGGGATTTTCAAAGCAGTGCAGAGGATTGATTTTAGTGGCAGATGCACGGCTAATCCCATGCAATACTCTCAGATCTCAACCCCCACCTCTCAGTAACCGGCTGGGAAAAGCTGCAGAGTTAATCTGGGAGCTAATGCACACATCTGCTAAGCATTCCTTCTCAGCACAGACATATGGGGACTTGTGGCCCGTGAGGGCTCAGGATCTATTAGACATGGGGCTCCTGAGGGTCTGTCTGTAGCATCACTGTACCCCTCTGCAAAGCCCTTTGGCTGGGGCTGGGGAAAACCCAATTTTGAGGCTCCCAGGTTTTGGGCTGGGGGTGATACGCACCCCAAGTTCATGTGCGTGCATCGATGCAGTCATGCTCCCTGGACAAAACTACAGCTGTTGTTAAAGCAGGGTCTGTGAGGGACCCCGTCAGAGTTCCAAAGCACCTACAGCAAGTTGAGTCTCCCAAGAGCTCCTTTTTACCTTGCCATAGAACTCTGTGTTGGGCTGCTTGTCCACACATGGTGCAGCAAGCCTCCTCAAGCAGGCTGCACCCCTCTTTGACCAGTGGTCCCTCTGCTGCTGCAATTTTGGCAGCAGTGCCTTTAACTGGTACATGCAGGTCCCACCATAATCTGCTGTTCTCCCAGTCACTGTGTCTGTCAAAGCTCGAGAGCACCCTGGGTTCTGATCCACTAAAAATGAGCCTTTGCTGTATTTTCCCTGAAGGATGTTTGTGGGCCAGTGTGGAGTGCTGGCATCAAGAGGATGGCTCCAAGTCCTTGCATAGCTGCACATGCTGGCATTGTGATTTAAAGCTGCAAGGGAAGGTCACAGTTAGCAGCAGGAGGGCAGTCTTGCAATGAAATAGGAGTATACATTGCCTGTTTCAGAGTATGGCATTTAATTGTCACTAATAATGCCCTGAATCATAATTATGTCTATTGTGGAGAGGTTTGTCTCTGATAAAGGAAAGCAAAAAATTGCATTAGCCATAGGGATATTATAGCACACATAAATCTTGCCTTTGCGGTCTGACTGGTGTGCAGGTGACAAGGAGCATAAGAGGCGACCTGGGCTCCAGGGAGGGCATCTGAGCCCTGAGGGAAGGGCCAGGAGAGACTCAACAGTGGGAAATAGCTGAGGAGGGTCACCGCTAGTGCTGTCAGGGTGAGAGCTCTGCCCTCTTTCCCCCATCGCCAGCTCCCAGGTCAGTCCCTGGAGCAAAGCGCTGTGATGAACGCTGAGAAGGTGAGACTGCAGGCAGTGCATAGGCATGAAAGCCTGTTCATGGGTTACCTTTCCCAGGGGTCCCACAGGCTGCAGAGAGAGGTACATCAGGTGAAGCAAAATGCCCTCAACAGTGGGTGGATCCAAGTCCTCAAGGTCTTCTCCTTTCCTCTTCCAGTGGAAAGGAAAAGACCCTAGACTTGAACTTCTGGGCCTCCCTGTGGGGCCAGAGAAAACAGTCACGGGGTCCTCAGGAGCAAGTTGGGGTCACCACGTGGAGATCTGCTGGGATGCACAGGGCCATCAAATGGAGCACATGTGGCAGGAGAATGGGGGAAAACCTGTTTCCTATCCAGCTCTCTGTGCTCAGCACGCTTGTGAAAGTGTCAGTGCCCTTGAGGTTCTTGTCTCCTCATTCAGATGTGTTTGAATTCTGCTAGAAGGCTGGAAGTTACTGCAGCAGAGGGATTATTCAGAGGCAGGAACATCTGAATCGCCCTTAGGACCTGTTTCCTTAGGACCCAGGCTTAAAATGTGCAATTTTCAGAATCTGCACCTTTTCTCAGATTAAAGGAAGCAGCAATCCAGCACAGCTGATTGCCTCAGCAACCTGCCTCCCTATAGAATGACATGCCAGGCACGATAGAGATGACCCTAAAGGAAGTGTGGAGTTTCGCCATGGATTTTTTGCACATTTTTTAATGACTGAGGAGCCATAAGTGATGCATGTTGTGGTGCAAGGACAAGCTCAGCCACTACCACAGCTTTAGCTTTATTAGGTTTTTGAGGTTTTTTTCCTGCAGACTTCTTTCGTAAGTATGTTTGTATGAGAGACATTACCTTTTCCTTACATGCCCTGCTGATGAAGTTTCTGCATGTATGGAGCACAGCTGATGGGAATTTTTGCACGGACAGAGCACAGGATACCTTAAGGTGCTAGAGCCAGAATTGCACAGACTGATTATCTGAGGAGCAGATAACTTGCAAACGGCTTGTATCCCCTTAAAATGTATTTAAGCACAGGGAAAGGACTGTGTAAGTGATTCCCAAACTGCAGGACAAAAGCCTCAATATAATCTTGGACTGTTTTTTTCCTGATGGTTGTCAGATGCTAATTAGGGAGGGAAATGGGAATTCATCAAAGATGTCTGTATTTATCTCAGATATGATTATGCTAACCTAGAAGCAGGAAAGGACAATCATCCTGTGGCTAGTCTTTGCTTTGTTCAGGTGTCAGCAGATAACCAGGCTAGTGCATTATTTAGGATACAGGGATTCAGAGCGATCAACTCAGGCTTTCTCTACATGGTTTGGTTTTGGAGTTATTTTTTTTTCCTTCTTTATGGAGCGATTCTACCTCAGAGTTTGGAGGAGGCATGTAATCACTCACTGCGAGACAAGAAATTATTTTACGAGAACAAATGCTGGTTGCCATGGTTTCCGAGAGGCAGAAACTCCAAGGTCACTCCCTGAAAATTCTTCACAACTGGAGCCAGCATGAGGATAGTCCCTTGCCTCACGGAAAAACCCTCCCTCCTTAGACTGTAAACACCATCCTCCCATCTCCAGTGCAGCTTCATGTTTAAGCCATAGAAACACACATAACAACATGATGTGAAAAACTTGCAAAGTGACTGAAAACAAACAAACTCAGGCCTGAATTTACAAGCCTGTAGGTTTTCGTGATTGGGTTTCAGTCTCCTCTGTGTGTTTGGTAGAAAACCCGACCCACCTGCCATGTTTACTGACCATGCTTCCAGGTGCGACTGCGAAACTTTCAGCTGAAGGAAATGCCAGAGTGGCCTCACACAGAAGGGGTGACACACAGACAAACAAATGGTAAAAGCACCAAAGTGGGGCCATGCATCTTCAGTTACATTAGGAAAAAAAATGGCAAAAGCTACATTTCATGGATTTGTCCTCTGGGTCTGAAGCACTAGGAAAAATATGTTTCTCCCTGTGACTGTGGTGTATGGCACCATCACTGCTCCTGAATGCCTCAGTACTGACCTACGTGCTAGTGACCATAAAAAAGACGTCTTCAAATGAGTGGACATTTTCAGACACACATGCAAAATCCACCTCTGTGACCCTTCAGCATCCCTGAAAATGCCAGCAGTGTTTATATTGCTGAAATACTAGCCTGCCAACACAGTGATCAGATGAAGGCTCCTTTTGCCCTGGAAGTGCCAGGGCAAGTTTAATTAATGGATAATACTAGCCAGTGGTTTGTTTGAACCCACAGATTTTCATTCTGTCATGAATTTACAGCGGAAGGCACACAAGACTTTTGCTCACATTTGTACAAATGCACAAAACTGTGTGCGTATTACACCATAAGGAACTACAATTTAACGAAGTCAGAAAGTCAGATCATGTGAGAAGAAAATATATCCCTCCAAGATGTGTCCAAAGCCTTATTAGCATAGCAAGGATATTTCTTTGCATGATAGGGTGTGTATACAGTGTCTTAGTCACCAGTGCCATAAAAATAATAACCCCTACATACTTGATTTAAAAACAGAAAGAAGATATCAAAGATTAGAAGTGACCCAGGAAACTGCTACATTTAAGTGATATAAATAACATTTTGCAGTGGTTCACTGGCTGCACTGTGTGCACAACTACATCTCTCAAGCTGCCAAGCCACCTTCTCAGCCACTGAACATCCTGCACTGAGGAAAAAAAATCTTTGTTACTACAACACTGGAGAATGTATAGGCTGCCAATGCAACAAACATCTTTCTGATGAGATTCCTGCAGCCAGCAAAGCAAAAAGTCTGTAGTGGGACTAGGCTTTCTACAGCTAGCTTGCTATTCAAATCCGAAGAGGTGATGCACAAGTTTATTACAGAGAAAGAGAAGCACAGATGAAGACTCAAGGGCTGAAATTTACAAAGGATTTAAGCAGAGCTTGAGTCCTGCTTTCAGCCTCTAAATTCCCATCTACCATCCTAACACTTCAGCACAACTGCCACCTTTACTGGAATCCCATTTTTTACCTCCACTGCATTGCAATTTTCCCATAAAACTCCTAACACGCAGAGTTGTGTTTCCAAGGTTGTGTACTCTTGCCTCAGTGTAAACAGTTCTTTAATTCACTAAGACCTAACTTTGCTTGAATATTGAGACGCCTGAGCCTCACTGTTTTTATCAGAAGTGCAAATAGAACTTCCACAACTGGTAAATAGTTGGGAAAGTTTATCATCTCATACTATTAAGGGAGACAGTGCATCCAATAGCTGTGATCCTGGACTGGAAATCTGAACAACAATCTGTGTTGGGCCACCTCCAACTCATTATCTGTCCTTGAAGGAATCTTGTTGACCTCTCTGCGCCCTGATTTTCTCAGCTTTGAAATAACAACGCTAGGTTCCCACACTAAAGTTATGTGGTTGGAAAGTGCTAACAATTATTTCTCTGTGACCCCCTTTGTGAAAGCTAGAGGGACCTATTCTATGGGAGTTCAGATGCTGACTCCTCTCCGTTTCCTCACAAAAGTGTGGTTTGACCTGTCTCATCTTAATTTTCAGGCTCATGTCAAAGCTGTTGAGTGAGTCACATATATGGGTTT
Organism: Apaloderma vittatum; assembly: GCF_000703405.1. Classification (NCBI taxonomy): domain Eukaryota; kingdom Metazoa; phylum Chordata; class Aves; order Trogoniformes; family Trogonidae; genus Apaloderma; species Apaloderma vittatum. The sequence goes on along the minus strand of NW_009709922.1, from coordinate 21,148 downwards.
TGACCTGTCATATACCCCAAAACATTTTTTTGGTGTGGGAATCCACTTTATTTAGGGATAGATACTTCAATTGAATATAGGTATTCATAATGTCAGCCAGGGCATAGTATTTAAAAAAAAGAAAAAGAAAACAGTGAAATTATGAACATATTCAAAACGTTACTGGGTTATTTTTGGTTTTAATTACTTCTGTCTGTGGATGTGAAATACTTAAAAATCTGCCTCTCTGATTAAAACCAAATAAATCAATGTCGAAGACTAGATTATAGTGTTCAGTAGTACCGTAAGCATTCACTTAATTTAGGAATCCAAAGAAACAAAGAAGGCTCTTCATATAATGAACCAACAGATTATTGTGATGTAGGTGTACAGAAATTCCTATTTCAGCATAAACTTTCCTTTCCAAACTTTAACACAAAGAAGTTTGATTTCCTTTAGCAGTCTGCAGGGAGTTTATGTCAGGCATTATAATGGTATCCATTATGCCAGTAGAGTGGGTAATTTCCCTTTCTTTCCTAGTACACATGTATAAGGTGAAATTCCTGCAGTTTTCCCATTACATTTAAGATTCATTCCAGTTTTCTGCTCACTAAACCATAACTTTTTCTACATAAGGCTGTCTCGCAGTTTGGCATAAGCTGAACTGAGAAGGAGAAGGGCACATATAGGGGCCATTTAATGTTTAAAATACAGTTTACTCTGCCTCTGACTTTCTCTTCCACCTTGTTCCTACCCGTGGTCTCATTTTCAAAATCTTAATTTTCCCTTTTTCCATCATGTTCCTCCTCTGTCCCTTTTTTTGTTCTTTTAAAAATCTCTCCATTTCACAACCTAACCTTTCCCCTTGGTTCAGTCTCTCTGGTGGCATTTTCTCAATCCAATAGTAACCCCTCCCCACTAGTGCATGTGCACCATGCACGGCACTCCCCGTGCCTTTCTCTCTGCCATTTTCTCACTATATCTCCAACTTTCTCCCTCTCCTTGTCTGCAGGCTCCTCCACTCTCCTTTGCCTGCCCAGCAGCACCTACTTTCTCTACTCCAAACCCCAGATTCTGCTGACTCTCTGCCACTCACAGTAAAAGAGCGAATGGGAAGAAAACATTGAAGAAAAAAGAGATGTGTCTACAAGCCTCTTTTGTCTTTTCTGAGTCAAGTATAACCCAGCCACCTTTCTCTCACATCTCTCCTGAGCTGTAGCACAACAAACCGTTGGACAGTTTTTCATCACCAATTAATTTTAGTGTAGTCTGAACTGATAAAAACATACTTTTGGTTCATTTAAAATTAAGCACATCCATGATTTATTTTATTTAACTTTACTCCAAATCAAATACTCACCTAATGTCCTGTTTGAGTGTGTAACTGACTTTTCACACAACCAAAATCAACCAACCAAACCTTTCCAAGGCAAAAATTAAACTCAGTCCAGATAAGGGTTTATGTGTGTAAATTATAACAAATATATATGCACATATATATATATTTATACACATTTTGAAAATATATATAGACGTACTTCTAATATTTTCCACCTTCCTCTGCCTAGTCATCATGTACTTACCATCTATACACATTAATTTTCTTGCACAAATTACAGCTGTTTGCTGAAATTGCTCCTCTGTCCTGTAAACAACTGTCAGTATGGCAGTTCTGCAATTAAAAAGAAAATGTCTTCCACAGTTTCACAGTAAAATTAACAGACTACATCTTCCAGCACTCGTTATGGGCAGGAAACAAGATTCGCTCTCTCTCCAGTCACCCTCTCAGCATGCACTACAGCGACAAAAGTGTTTTTCTCCATCCCACTTATTTACTCTTGTTCACTGTGGTGGAATAGAAGAGAATTCTCCAGATGCAGATATCTTGAGCTTAACTTCAGGAGCGTTTTATGATGCTGTCATTTGCATTCTTTAGGCTAGGAAGTAATTTGGATGCCAGTGTACTTTATGCTTTCTCTGCCCCTACTTCCCTCCCCTGGTGTTGGCTTTGTAGAAGTGTTTGCATGTGCATGTATACAATGTGCATGTGGGCCAGATGGTTTTGTGACTTTATCTGTGTTGCATCTGAGATTAAATTCGAAGGGCATTAGAGACCACCTGGGTCTGCCAATATTATTGTACCAAACATTCACCTGTTCTTGTGGGGAAAGGATGGCAAAATGCCATGAAGCAACCTTGTACTAATAAATGTCTTTTGACATAATAAATAGAGAAATGTGTTTTCAGTTCCTGCTTCCTACATCAGAAAGACACATCCTGTAGACCAAATCAAATTATATATAAAAACAAGGGAGAAGGAAAGAGTCAAGTCTATCTGCTTTGTATCATCCTGTACCAAAGGACACATTGCCCCCTTTATGATCAATAAAATGATGAGTATATCACTTTAATAAAATTATAAAACCCTACAGTTATTAGTTTAATCTTTTCATCTTTGTTTCCCAACTGCAGTTTTGTCCAAACCAACATCAGCTGATTTTAGAGCCAAAAGACAAAATTCTTTTCTACTTCCACAGAAGCATTTTGGGAGCATCAGTGGTTACCGTGGTATAAGCAGGAGCAAGATGGGAACCTATTTATAGCCATCTCCTGTTGTGTCTTATGTGAAGCTTAGCCTGGTAAAGAAGGTCAGTTTCTGTGATCAAAGCCTTGAGTACTCTTGTAGCGTTATAAAAATATCTTGTCTTGATCTGACTTGATGACCTCCTGCCAGACTTCAAAACCTTATTCTATCATTTTATCCCAGACCGTGAATTTCTGGGATGTTTTCAAGATTCAGACTTTCATTGATGTTTCAGATGGCCTCTGTTTCTTCCTCCAGCATCTAGGCTTTTAAAAGATATGTCTCCTCTCCTGTTGGCTATGATTATGTGTGGTTCTCAGGCCAGGATCCAGGAAGACAGCAGTCGTGGGGGAAAGAGCAAATCTAAATCCCTGCTGTATTACTTCAGCTGCCTAGCAGGTCTGAGTGGATGTGAACCTCTGAAGGCTAACTTGGCTGTGACCATCAGTATCTAACTAATTACTGCCTCTGAGGTGTACAGAGCAGCTGTAAAAGGCTGGAGGGCTCAGATGCTATGGCAAAGTGATGACAGGAGCAACGGGAGGAAGCTGTGGGGTGACTAGGAGCCTCTGGAAGATGAGAAAGGACAAAGAAAACACAGTGTTCAAAATCTGTAGGCCTAGGGGTACATGAGGCCTTCTGCTGATTATGCAGGGCTGCGGAGTCCAGAGAGTCCCCAGGTTTTCCCAAGCAAGAGGGTGGGACTCCATTGTGGATGGTGGATGTCCTGCCATCAGCAGCAAGAGAAAGGGAGGGGGCAGGAGGCTGGATAGGAGCTGTTTGGGAGAGGCTTGAGTGATGCTAGGGTTTGGATCACAGGCTGATCAGAGCTTTCACAGTCTAAAGGTAGAAGAGGTGAAGGTAGTGACCAGCACTAGTCATCTCCCCAGATGTGAGCATTATGAGCAGCAGTGCAGTCCCCAGGGGTGCATGGGCTGCGAGCTGATCTCTGAAGCTGGGCAGCTGTAGGCAGCAAAGTCTCTGGAGAAACCAGGTGAAGAGGTCTGCTGTCTAGTTACCTCCTTTCCAGATGTGTCCTTTATGTTGAACGTTCAAATAAAGGCTGCTAAGAGCAGCACTGCCCTCTGCGTGCCTCTTGAGAATCTTACCCCGCTGCCACATTTCACTGCCCTATAGCCTAGGGGTACAAAGCAGAGCTCATTGCCCAGACAATCTCCTCTTGTCTTGCCCTTTACAGGCAGCTGTTCTCTTCTTGGCTTGCAGAGTACTTAAGCTGGCATTTATCCTCCATAACAAAACAAGAAATGTGTCCACCTTGGCCTCTGTCCAGTATTTTGTCCAGTAGCAGTGAAGGAATCTGGTGGGCACAGCTAGAGGTCAGGCAGTGATGATGGGGAGAAAGGCCATTTTTAAAACACAAATTATACTGTGTGCAGCTCCCTCAGTGCCTCTCTCTTTCATGCCTGTATTTCTGAAAGGCCATAACCATCTTATTGTTTCCATCTCCACAGTAATTTGATTCTTTCTCTTGCTCTTTCTTTAGCACTTAACTGATCCGCAAGCTAGAAGCTATTTGGCCTTTAGTGCTCCTTTGGAAACATTATTTGGTTAATGTTTCATCAGAATTAGAGACACTACTTGGTTTTATATGGTTTGGTTTTTTTCTCCATCTGACCGGCTTTGTTCTGGAGCAAAGCCTCAACCTGAAATGCCAGAACCAGAAGGACACAAAGACCTGATGCAAACAGAGGTAGTATGAGGTTGATGAAACTGAAACAAAACCAAACACTGATCACAGTTGTCCTGGTGGTCACCCCTTCCTTCTTCTCTAATAACATTTTGCCTCTTGTAACGTTTCTCTTTTCTGCCATTCTTACTCTTGGCCATTTAAACAACAGTTGCCTGTCATGTGAGAAACAATGTTTTAACATGAATGCTGGATATACACCCCTTGATGCCACTATATAAAACTTCTTGACTCAGATAGAAATCAGAGGGTAGGTCTGTATCATCACATCTACCTCACATCTACATTTTTGCTGCGTATTCCTCTTCTGCTTTCTGCCTGCAGCCTGCCATGGCTACGCTGGCCCCTTTGCCAGCTTAACCTCACAACCACAGAGAGATGCATCAAAATATGGACATGAGGGTCTACAGTTCTCCACTAGACTGGTTTATGCTGAGCTGACTAAGTGACTGTTAATCGTCTATGTCTCCTGAGACCACTAAGCTTTGAAGAGACCACTAAGCTTTGAAATGACAAGAAGTTTTGTTAAGAAGTAGAATTCCTCAAGACACTCCATCTTGGCTTGAAACCAAAAGCAGAGGGAGTTGAAGAGTTGATGTAGGCCTGTAGATTAATGTGAGGCTAGAGAGACAGGGCTGAGTATGGAAAATCACATCACTTTGTATAAACATTAACAGCTCTGTCATATCTGTAGAACAAGTTCACTGAGGTCGTGGATTAACTCACAAGATTTCCCTATTCCATAATGAATTTTTATTTAACAAGGCTGTGTATATCTGTGTGTGTTTCTAGGGAAAAAATATATAATCTCCAAGTCAAGCCTTTGTTCTTGGACCTTTCTTACAGCATCAGATGATTGCTTCTACTTTAACTCAGAATTTCTTGTGCAGTATCAAATCATTTACAGTGCAGTGCTTTGTCTGTAAGTCTCTGTCTCACTGCTGGCTAGAAAACAAGCCCAGTTTTCAGGAAAATTATCCATAATATCGTTAACATCTTTCAACAAATGATTCAGAAACTTGGTTTCCTGGGCTGATTGTTGCACTGAGGTTGAATGCAAGTACTAAACAGTCCTGTGAATTCTTAATGGTGAAGGTGAGCACTTGCATTGATAGTGCCATCCCAGGCAAGCTTTCGATTAATAAGCATGCTTTTTTACATTAGAATCCCAAAGTCAACTCTTCAGGAAAGGGTCTGTTCACACATATTCCTAGTTACTGTAATGACTCTGGATTAAGACATTATGAATCCAAAATGTCAGTGCTGTTGTCAAGCATCCAGCTTGGGATGTATCAGTGAGTTTGAGTATGAATGAAACTGTTTAACTTTAAATCCCACATGCTAGGAAGAAGGATAAAACAAATAGCAAGTCTGCCATGCAATAAATCCATTCCACTGTGTTATTGCAAAGAGAACTGTGTGCAGGTTTATCATTATCCCTTTAAATATTAGGTCTGTTTCATTAACACTTTTCTATGGCCTAATCTCTTTTAGAAGCCACCGCTTGGTTCTACCTTATTATCATTGATAAAATATAGCTGTTGCAGCAGACTTGAACGAGGTGTGAAGCTAGCAAAGTGCCTGGAGGACAAGGACATGAAACCAGTGGCCGGAACAAATGACCAGTTTCCAGAGAGAATCTGCAAAAGAGGAGCTCTGTCGCAGCCCTGTGGGGTGGACAGGAGAGGTTGTCATTCAAAAGGGCCCTGTAAAAACTGTCCTGTAAAATGATACTGCATTGTGTAAAGCATTTCATCCACAACTGCAACACTGAAATGAATTGTGATGAAAGGCCTCATCACGGTGCAGTTAAGAGACACCCTACTGCCCCTAGGATAGTGACTCAATGTGCAGCTGAGGAACAGCTATTTCCCAGATCAAATCACTGTTGTGCAGCACCATGGGGAAGGTGCCTCTGAGAAGCGGACTATGTTTTCAAGGATTGATGTCATTGAGTCTTCACATTGATCTTATCTGATCAGTCTAAAAATCAGGATTTGTTCAGAAAAAAAAAAAACGTGAAAATGCCACTATGCTCTAATGAGCCCCATGTGCTGTTCTTGCACCTCTTGCAGTTCGAAGGAAGCAAGAGGTTTTGTGATCTACAATCAGCCATTACTTCAACAAAAGTCAGGTGTGTATTTACTTTGTATGTAAAATATATGCCTTTCTGTCACCATTCTTCAGTTAAGGCTGAATGTGAAGTTCTGAGATGACCTAGAAATGCCCACTCAGGGTTCAGCATCGAGTTCGTCATGGACACAAGCACATTACCCCATGGTTTTAGGGTGCTGCTGGTTTGGTGTGTAGTTTGCCCTGTGTCTGGTTCCAAACAGAGGCCCCAACCTCTCTAGCTGTTGGTGGAAGCTGAATCGATACCAGTGAGGATGCATAGTTTTTCCCACACTCATGACTGAGAACAGTTTTATCCACGTTACAAGTAGAGGAGGAGGCAAAAACATAGCATGCCAATTTAATGCAGCTGTGTTGTGTAGAAGTCTGATCTCTCTTTGTGCAGATGAGTTATACAGCCAAGGAGTTTCCAGCTTTTGGCACAGCCTGCTAAAACACAGATAAGCTTACCATTTCTTTGCTTCGAGCAAGGACCAAAGGACAACTGCCCTGTCTTCTGAAGTTGGAAAAATCCAATGCAAAGGGGAGGCCAAAGACTGCCCATAGGCTAGCTCACAGATTCTCCCTGAAAAAGGAAAGAAATCCTTTTAACACCAAGCAATTATCTCTCCTCCAAGAATGGTGCCTATTAAGTTGACTAGTCTTTATGCCTTGGGCAGGAGACGTGAAGTCTGCTTCCCACTAATTTTCTAGTTCACCTTTGCCTTGAAGTAACATAAATCCTTCTGAGCACCTTTAGTACGCGTGTGTTTTGCTAAGTATTCGAGGACTATGGCTAGCTCCATGAAAAAGCTTCATCAAAATCTACCTGCCAAAGCCTAACTATTTTGGCTGAAGTCAGTGTATCCCTGAGAATATACTGTCTGTGTCTCCAATACGTGGTGCAGCCTGCACATTTAAGGAGGAAAGAGGTAGCTCAGTCTTGCTTGTTGGGATTTGTTCTGCTTAACCTGCATCATGCTTAGGACAAAAGATAGACTACACCGTCATCTAAAACTTTAAGGGTTGTGGAAAAGTACTTGTGAACAAATCCAGAAGAATTCAGCCAGGCTTGGAATCTATTATCTTCCATTTGATCTACTATAATTGCTTCATACACTGGAGCACTATGTGTGAGGGTTAAAGTATGTGGCACCTGTGCTAATCAATAAATTGCAACAGAAAAATTAATTGCAGCACGCAGACAGAAGAAAAAAACCTCTCTGGTTCATTGACGCCAGCAGCAACTTGAATGTTGCTTGTTCTATCTGCAGGTTGTCTGGTTGTTTGGGTTTTTTTCTCTGCTGGAAGGGTCCCATGTTGAACAGCATCTCCTGCTGATGACGCAGATAAAGAAAAGCATCTTGTATCTTAACACAGAGACTGAATTCCCAGGAAGCTATTTAGGTCTTAGATGACTAGGATGTTTTGTTGAAAATGTCACACTAACACACTAGTGTGTGCTAGCAATCCAATGAGTTCATAATGTTTGAAAAAGCACTAACAAAGGATAGATGATGCAAAACAGGGGAAAAAAAGGAGTCATTTGTTTTTCTCAATATAGTCGATAGACACTTGGCAATTAAACATTAAATGCTTACTGGAAGCCAGAATCTTCCATTGTCCTGCTGATCTCTCCCTCTGTTTGCTTTGTATTCTTGATTATAAATAAACCATTGGAGGAATTGGTACACTTAATAACTTACTGTAGTGTTACTGTTCTGGAGAAATCTGAGAAGAGTTTCAAGTTCCTCTTTTTTTTTTGCCTGCTTAGGAACAGGCCATGACACTCCTGTGGAAGAAGGAGCACAAGGATGAGAGAAAAAACATGCATTCACCAGCATCAATCAATGAACATAGAAGTGATGTCCAAGTCCTTCTCTTCCACTCAAGCCTACTAAAGCCTTCACGAGAGCATCCTTACAGAAGGGAAGAAGCCTGACACCAGGGAGGGATTGGCACTGCTCTACATTGCTGAGTCAGAAATGTTACTGTAGAGCAACTCAGTTATTTTAGTTCAAAACTATTTAGCTGC
>NW_009709922.1:0-12699 GCF_000703405.1 Apaloderma vittatum | reverse complement strand
AAATAGTTAAAGAGTTGTCTCAGTCCACCTGAAGAGATGAAACACGCATACAGTTAGATTATTAGAGCCTCAGCCAGTTCTGACAGTGTTTCGGGAAAAACAGTGTATGTTAAAACTCCTGACAAACACAAATGTCCCAAGCAGTGTTTCTACATTGTATGGCTTTTAGATATTTAACTGTAACTCCACACTGTTGAATAGAATTCTGCTTTGTTCTGGCCAAAGCCTTTACGCTTGATACCTTGATGTGAAACCTATCCAGGCTGTGTGCTTCAGAGGCAGCACTCATGGGAGTTCATGGCTGTCCCACTGCAGGGCAGCATCATAGGAGGCAAGACTCTGCAGGTTGCCTTCCATGCTGTAGTCCCTGTAGCCACTTGCTGATCTACACTCCCTTATTTTAGGTAACTGGCTTACTGGGACCAGATCTCTGATTACACCGTAATTTTTTCTTTTCTTCCTGATGATTAAAAACCATACACAGGACACTCAGCAGTGAAGAGTTTAAGCAGACACCCACTGAGCTGAACCTGTTCTGTGGGAGGCTTCCAGTGCACCTTAACGAGACCAGGGAAGGGGACTTAACAGTCTTGCATCCTAGTCCCATGGATGCACAATGCAATCCTTCTCTTTTGCTGTACATACATACTTGGTTATTTACTTGGATCTAAAAGATTTGACTTAAACATGATAATCATTTATCAAGAGAACATTGTGGAAGGCTATTTTAATGGCTTTTGACTAAAACCTGGCAGCAGACTTTCTCTATGAGTATGAAACCCAACGAATCAAGGCCTTTGAGTCCCTTACCCTATCTATTAGCCCTCCCATATGTCCCCACTTCCCTTCTCCCCCATTGTGGGATTAACTCTTTGTTATAACTCAAGTGGTTACTTATTGATGGGTTTTAAATCTCCACGGAGTATCCTTGCTTAGATACATGAATATGGATGTTAATGTATACAGGCGGCAGGTGTTAAACATCTTTTTTTTTAACTTCATGAATCTCTGGCTGGAAGTACAACCCGTTACATGCAGAGAAACAAAAATTGTGTCCCCCATGAAGAGCAAAACCTGGTAAAATCTATCAAGAAGGAACTGCTGTTCTTCAGATGCTGTTTTATTCTGCTGATTTATTCAGTTACTCACCTCAGGACACGACTAGATTATTTATTTTAACACTAACATAGAAGGTAATATTGCCTTCTCACAGGAAGGACTGACTGCTCATAGTCAGATTTTTATCTGTTCCTTGCAGTTACCAAAACTAATGATAAAATGAGACCTATGACTATAGTGATTGAGTGATCCATACATCTGAGTTAAATGAATACCCATACACAGTGCTGTATGGAGTAAATGCTTACTGAATTTAGTTATAGCAGAGTGTCTAAACTTGATCTCTGGAGCTGGAAACTATGGCAATAAAGGAAGAGTCAATCTTCAGCAGAAAGTAACCCACAACATAAATCTTGTGCATGCTACCAAGTCAAATATTTAGAGTTCATACACGAAGAAGACCAGCATATCATGTTCTCTCTTTGCTCTGGCACAAAGCATTCAGTCTGTGCAAAGCAACGTCTGTGTCCGTGAAACAAGCACCAGCATTTCACATAAAGCTATGCCTAAGATTCCACTCATGTTCACTTAAGTAGTGGGGCTATTAAAATGTACAGAGAAGCACAGTTAAAAGGTCAGTATGCTGCAAAAGCTGCTGTAGGGGCTGAACCTGCCAAGGTCTGTGTACACAGCCACAGCGCCTTTGGAGGGGGAGCTATCATGGGAAAAGTCTCTCAAGCCCTTTGGGTGACCCTTCTGGTTTCTGTAGTATTGCTTCTCAATATTACTTAGAGGAAATATGTTTCAACAGCTTATGAAGCCACTGTTCTGTTGCTTCCTGGATATGGCATAGAAACATCTTTTCTGCTGCCATTAGCTAATATCAACTACTTAGTCACATAACCTTCATCAAATTCATCAGGTGTAAGTTGTCTATAATGCAAGTAGTTTCTGGTGCTACCTTTGACTGGTTCCATGGTTTACCATTTTGAGCATTTATTCAGATGTTCTGAATGCCTCCTGAAGATATCTGTCTTTCAGGAGTAAGACCAAGATCTATGGCCATGTTTAGAGGTTCTGTGTTCTCCCTGGAGAGCTAAAAAAGTCTTGAAAATAGGACTCAGATCCGTACTAATATGTGTGACTGGCAGTGCTAAGAACTACCAAAATAGTTTTTTGAGGGTGGACTTGCTGCTTGTTTCTAAGGATTTCACTTGGATATGTTTTAAATACACTAGTCTAGTGCTTTTTTCTTCTGAGGATTTTTCACAAATAAGAAGAACAATCTATATAAATTTTATTGATGAATACAACTATATACAAAATGTCAAGAACGGATCTTTCTGTGGAAGAAAACTGAAAATATCAAAAGTAGAATTATGGATAGAATTAAATTAAACTTTGTTTAAGTATCTTCTAAACATTAAATAACTCTGCAAGTTAATGTCACATGTCAAAGTAGTTAGGGGGCCCTAGAAAGAAGTCCAGGGCCTCTGATTTCTACACAAAATGCTGAAAGAAGGTTGCTGAGGTAGGTAATCCTCTTATTACATTGCCAAAATTATTTCAGGGATTGTTCTGTGGAAAAATTTGACCTGGATTTATCCATGTGAAAGGTCTTCCATTGCTGTCCAGCTGTACCTAATTGCAGATAGTGAGATATCAAAGATGGAGAAGAGAATATAGTCTTGCATGAATTTTCTACTAAACTGCTTTCAGCCATTTATTCCACAGGGTACTGATAACAGAGTATGAATGTATAGTAACATTGTCACTACCTCCAGAAAGGTTAATGTACAACAAACTCTAGAAACGTAAACATCTACCAGGAATGGAAAATATTGCAGGATATGTTAAACAATGAATCATAATCAACCTGGACCTGATAACATTCAGAAAGGTTGCAGTACATGGGCTTTGAGGCACAGAGACATCACTAAGACATCTGAACACGTTTCAGTAATTAGCCGTAGCAATCACAAGATATCTAATAAATAAAGTGCACTTGAAATAAGGCTACAGTAAACAGGACATTGGAAACTGTCTCCTACCTTTGCCAGATTATTGTTCAATGGTACACACTACTGCTGAGCAACAAGAATTTGGCCTTAAGAACTCTCCAGATAAAGACTGTTTTAGAACTAATACATAACTTGCTGTCTACACTTTATTAATGTATGTTAGGTGCTCTAAGGAAAACCTCCCTCTTTCATTATTGTTGACGATTTCTCCTTTAAAATGAGGTTTATAGAACTTATTACTCCTCTGCATCCCAGTATTACAAGGTGTAAATCAAGGCACTCTAATCTGACCTACTCTACACAATTTTTGTTTGCATTAGTGCTGGTCTGAAAGGCACTCCCTTCCACTTCTTCACATGTCATACAATTGTAAGAGATTGCTTCTTTCTCTGTAGTCTCAACCATCCATTTTTAAAGATTCTCTGAATTTATTGTGCAGAACATAGCCTTTTCTGCACAGGTGGTGTGTTGCGTTTTTCTCTCCCCAGTGGTTCTGCAGTTCTGTGCAGTACTGAGCTGCAAACAACTCCCAATGACCAAGTAATTACACAGAATGGCTTGCTTTAATCCTTATTTGACATCTTTTGTTTGATGCAGTTCCTGTTACAGTGATTTGCTCAGGTTCTTCCTGAAGAGCCTATTAAATTTTTTATCTATGCCTTTGTGATCATAGTGAACTTAATTTTCCTCATGTTTCGAGGCAGAACATGCTTAAAAATGTCTCCAGCATACTGCAGCCATGTCCTAGTTCTGCTCAAAGAGGCCATTTGATAGCACAGGGTCAAAACAGGTAGCCTCTTCATACTCCATGCAATCAAAAACCTGAACAACGAGTGCTGCCTGTTCTGAGAAACAATAACTAACAAAGAGGAAACCTCCATCCACAGATGTGTTCTGACAGTTTTCCTCTAGGAGCTAGTACATAGAAATATGTCTGGAAGTCACTCAGTCCAACCTTCTTGTTGATGCACCAGTCAGATCAACTGTGAGTTTTTCTGACTGGGTCCTCAAAACATCCCTGGGTGGAGGAGGGTAAAGGGATCACTTGCAGAATCTTGGCACAATCTATAGGACTAGCATCCAAGAGTGATGAGAGAAGTGGTAATTGTCATTCAAGGGCACTTCCTGCCACCTTTAATAGGTTTCTGAGCTCTAGGCTGCTGTTTCTTGAGTGGCAAGATTTAAAGTTGAATTTCAGAGTTTAAAATAGTCTTCCTGACAAATCTGACACAAAAACCCAACAGGCATTAGACCTAAGATCAGAGTATGGTAAAACACACTTTAAAGTAATCATTCTGATTGCTTAATCTGCGATGGTCTTACCAAGTGAATTCTTTGAAAGCGGACACTGCATACACAGCTCTTGAGGTGTGACAGGGGATATCATCTATTAGTAGTGATTAAAAAGGGTCGTTTTCCAGCTGCAGGAATATAGATGGTGGTAAAGACAGACTAGGAAACATATCAGCAAACACTCCTGTCTTTCTTCTGCCTCTGCTGCACACCACAGCTGCCCAGTCTTAAGGTAGGCGTAGCACAAGAAGTTTAAGGTTCGCAAGGGGTGGCTTAAAACTGCCTTTTAAAATGAAAGCATGGAACTTGGTTCACTATCACTTCAACATGTGTGTGCCACGGAAAAGGAATGTGTGCAAAAGCCAAAAGGAAAGAAGAACTTACCCATGAAATGTAAAGAGAAATAAACTAGATATTTCAGACTGGACCAAGTGTTCTGGTTAATTTATTATTGCAGGCTTCAGGCATGCCAGCTACTTAGACAATATGTCAATATGCTAACTAATACAGTGACTGACAAACCTATCTGTGTGTTGTGATTGTTTTCGTGCAGTAGCAAGTTTACGCAACTGGTGGACATGCTATAATGTAGACGAAGATAAGCAAGTTGCTAATTTTAATAACACTAAAGTAGTACTTTAAAGTACTTACACACTTAGCAACGCAATCTGAAAAAGGAGATGAGCATGTCTAATGGGAGAATTTAAATCCACATCAGAACTCCATCAATGCAAATGCTGAGTTGTCCCAAGCTCATGGCTTGGATTAGCACATGAACTGCTGGATAAAGCACTGGATGGATGGATGGGCCCAAAGAGTGTTGGTCAATGGAGTCAAATCCAGCTGGCAGCTGGTCACGAGTGGTGTTCCTCACAGGTCAGTGCTGGGACTATTTCTGTTTAACATCTTTATTGAAGATCTTGATAAGGACATAGAGTGTGTCATAAGTACATCTGCAGATGACACCAAGTTAGGTGGGAGTGCTTATCTGCATGAGGGTAGGGAGATCCTGCAGAGAGACTTGGGCAGTTTGGATCAATGGTCCAATGTTAATTGTATGAGCTTCAATTAGGTCAAGTGCCAGGTCCTGCACTCAGGCCACAACAGCTCCCTACAACTCTACAGGCTTGGGCAAGCATGGCTGGAAATCCGGCAGAAAGGGACCTGGGGGTTCCAATCAACAAGGAACTGAATGTGAGCCAGCAGTGTGCCCAGGTGCCCAAGAAAGCCAATGGCATCCTGGCTTGTATTAGAAACAGTGTGACCATCAGAAGAGGGGAGGTGATTGTCCCTTTGTACTCAGCACTGGTGAGGCCACACCTTGAGTATTGTGTTCAGTTTTGGGCACCTCAATACAGGAGAGATATCGAGGTGTTGGAGCAAGTGTAGAGGAGGGCAACAAAGTTGGTGAAGGGCCTGGAGAATGAATCTTATGACTGAAGGAGCTGGGGTTGTTTAGTTTGAAGAAGAGGAGGCTGAGGGGAGACCACATCACTATCTACAACTACCTGAAAGGACATTGTAGAGAGGTTGGTGCTGGTCTCTTCTCACAGGTAATTAGGGACAGAATCAGGGGGAATGATTTGAAATTGCGACAGGGCAGGTTTAGATTGGACATCAGGAAAAAAAATTTCACAGAAAGAGTAGTCAGACATTGGAATAGACTGCCCAGGGAGGGGGTTGAGTCACCTTCCCTGGAGGTATTTCACGGTCGCTTAGATGTGGTGTTGGGGGATATGGTTTAGGGGTGACCTTTACAGAGTAGGGTTAATGGTTGGACTCAATGATCCCAAGGGTCATTGAGATCCCAGGGTCCAACCTGAAAGATTCTATGATTCTCTCTTCAGTGAGTCACAACAGAGAGCATGCTGAAAATTTGGTCTTATGCTTGAAAGGCTTTGAAACATTTTCAAGAAGAATGTTAAAGTTGCTTTCCTGGCCATGTCACTTCATTTGGAATTATATGGAGTTACTCTGATCATTTGTCATTTGAAATGGCTGGCAGGAGATGTGAAACTCTTTATGTCTGTGGTTCTTCAGAATACAGTGAAACATACACCACCATTTCATTTCAGTGTTTACCTCACAGATATATTTGATAATGATAACGTGTAACTGCTTTATTACCTTCAATAGTTCAGTTACTCCTAAAATAAAACAGTATTTTTATCCTGAAATTCCCTCAACATGTCTCACTTTGGTGTAGACATCCATCCTGAAATATTACAAGTGATACTCTACCTGGACTATATGGGATACAGCATAAAGGAGGCTAAATTTGACTTTAAAATCTTGAAAATTAGTTGGAGGAATAATGATTGACAAGACAGAGTCTGGATAAGCTTTGTTAAAAGTCTGGATAAATAGTTAAAATGGGCGGGAATCTACACAGCCTGTGCTTGTGATTAGATGGGCACCATTACAGAATATAGTGGTTTAAGCCCACTAGGGCAAAGAACCATGCAGTCTCCAACTCACTCCTCCCACTACGCTCATTTCCATCGTGATGTGGAGGGAGATGATTCCAACTAAAAAGGATCAAGTGCTTGAGATTATGGATAGGAAGGGTAGTAATCTACCATTTCAGGTGACAGACCAGAGTGACCTGGGGAGAAAAACACACCACCACCATTTTCGAGGTAGGAAAGTAAGAGGAATACATCAATAAATATGACCCAATCTTAAATACACTTTGCCTCCTCCACCCTCACCCGTCTTCCTGGCTACCTTCTCCCCTCTCCCATGAGGGCAAGGGGGGCAGGTGTTGGGGGGTGCAGTCCACCTGGACATTACTCATTGCCCCTTATAGCTCCTTCTTGAGAAAGAGGGCTCCTCACAGTCTCTCATTCATACCGCGTGGTGTCCACCTCACAGGAGGCAATCCTCTTCCTCCTCAGGAGTCCCTCAGGGCTATGGATCACTTTGGGAACCTGCCACACTGGTGCTTGGTCTCTCCTCCCTCTCGCAAGGGGCTCTGCACCTACCGACGTATGCTGGACGCTCTCACGCCATCACTCCCCTCAACTGGCAGGCAGTCACCTTCCTGCCATCTCAACCAGCACAAGCTTCAGGGAAGGGTCTTGCTCTTCTGGCTGCTTCTCCCTCCTCTTCTCCTCTGGGACTCTTCCTCCCCTCTTTCTTATCAGAGGGAGGTTCCTTTGTTCTCCCCTCATCTGCCCCTCCTCAACACAAAAACTCCACAATGTTAAGGACAGGACAGCTCAAGACAAGATGAAACCAAAAAAGAAAGAACAATGGGGTCATGCCTTAAATACCTTGATGGCGGAGGCACTGATTGGCCTGGCTGTGGCCAGAGGCAGCTCCAGCTCCTGCCTGGAGGTAGAGTGGGGGAGGATCTCCAACTTCCGCATGGGTCTATCCCGGCTTTTACAGAAAACCCTCCGGACTGAAATCAATGACACAGAAACAAGATGAAACCAAAAAAGAAAGAACAATGGGGTCATGCCTTAAATACCTTGATGGCGGAGGCACTGATTGGCCTGGCTGTGGCCAGAGGCAGCTCCAGCTCCTGCCTGGAGGTAGAGTGGGGGAGGATCTCCAACTTCCGCATGGGTCTATCCCGGCTTTTACAGAAAACCCTCCGGACTGAAATCAATGACACAGAAACATCTTATCTTTTTTTTTTTTTTTTAATCTTGAAAATATGTAATCTACTTTTTATTACTACATCTGAAAACAGTAGTAGCAAAAGGACTAAAGGATGTCGTGCTTAATGTGGAGTACAAACAAGAATGTGTAAATGCAAGCAGGATTACTTGGATTGAGAGCACTTCAGCACTAGAGCTACATAAACCATGTCCATATTTTTTTGGTTTTGAATTATCTGTTGATGGAACCATTGACAGAAAAAAACCTAAACTCTAATTTCAGTTTGCTTCTACCTCTCTCTCTCCCCGCCTCTTTCTCTCCTTGAAGATGGGATGACTCCACTTTTCCCCTCTGAATGACTGACATATTGGAAGTTATAATCAAAGACTAAGTTGTCTTGCACAACTGACAGCTAACCAGCTGACCTTGGCAGAAAGCCCAGAGATCCTATGGACTCATGGGAGGTAACACAAGATATGTAAAGTGGCCAGACAAGTGAGTCAGAAATTTTTAATCCACAAAGCATCTTCATTTAATTATATTTCATACAAATATCTGTAATTCACAAGAGTGCTTTCGTCAGGACAGAAATAAGGTCATCTGCTCAAGTTTATGTATCCCCAGGTGAAACACTTTGGCTCTGTGAAAGTGAGCTGAACAGCTTCAAACATCCCTCACATTATATGTATGCAAAGTTCAAGCTAAAAGTTATAACATTTCCATTCCTTTTAATTTTAGTCATCTAGTTTGAAATAAATTCAGACAACACAAAGCCAAAATACAAACTCTTTTGCTGGCACTCCAAGAGGAAATTCCACGTTCTAAAGAAAATCTTTTCCAAAGGCATGGATCAAAAATCCTCTAGAAACAAGCACAGAGCTCTTTAAATAAAGAAACAAGGAAAGCAGCTCCGCAAAAAAATCTCTGAGCTGTTTTTCATTTCCTAAATACAATTGTTCTGCAATGAAATTTTCTTCCCTTAGTTTCAATTTAAAAGAATAGAAATATAGGATATCTCAAGTTGGAAAAGACCTATAAGGACCACTGAGTCCAACTTGAGTCTAACGCCATTGACACCAACCCAGCTTTCCAGGAACTAATGTAATCTGGCATCAAATAGACTTCATCTGTTGTGTCTCATGGTTCTTAGGTAGTTGTGCCTGCTTCTTAAGTTGCATGCAGTGCAAATAAGTACTAAAAATCCTGAAGTATTTCTGTTTGACTTCTATAGAGAAATAAGATGCTTCTCCAGGTACACAGCTTTGTGCAAAAACTGCATGAGGACTCTTGTTTTTAAAAATTATTAGCTATTAAACTTCACTTCTATGCATAAACGTCTTCTAGAAAATGACACACCTGTCCCTACACACAGAAGGTCTGATTCTGAACTCCTTGTGTATCTTGCCTGATATCTATTTTTACTGATATAAAGATGGTCTCATTTGATTGCTCAACCATGCTTTCTGCTTTCCCTGACTTTTAAAGTCTTCTTGGAAAGAGGAGTACAGCACTAAGGTCATATTAAATGTCAATAGGCAGAGGTACTTGCACTGGAGCATTTAAGTTATCCGTCTCCCAGAGAAAGAGATTAAAGCTATTTTATCGAAAACACTGTCATGGTCCATGATAGCGAGTCTCATTGCTATGGAGGAGGAGAGCTAGACGACAGAGCTCCTGTCAAAGTATGTGGAAGTATTTTGAGAAGTGAGTGCAGCTACCTGCTTGTTTTCAGGCATGTTCTTGGCTACAGAAGTTAGTATGCCAGAGGAGAACGCTAAGCCTGGATGGATTTTAAAGAACTTGGATATTGTGTATAAGAACAGTATGTATGAAATGTACCTTTTCCTCAGCTCTGACACCACTGAGAAATCCGTGGCTTCTTTTTGTGCATGCATAGTAACACAGAAGCCCTTCACATTTATACAGTTCTTTAAACTTAGCCAGTGTCACCTTCTGTATAAGAACAGGCACAGAACTGATTTTACTTTGTAGTTTGAAATGACAACAGGCCAAAGAAGCAAGAAGGCTGGGAAATCTGATGAAAGGGGAGAGCAAAATACTTCTTGAAGCCATGCTGGGCAGCAAAAGCTGCATTGTCCTCTGCAGCCCTTATAATTCAGGATATTTCAGCTAACAGGATGAAAGATTTTTTTTGCAGAAAGGCCATACTAGCAAGGACTGTTCCCCAAGCAGCTGTTTCTAGTGTCACAAGGCTGGATCGGTTTTACAGCTTTAAGACGATGCCTTAAGCCTACGGCAATAGGACTGTAACTGTTGATTTGCTGACGGCTTGTGGGATGCACTAGAGCATTCTTGTATCCCCTTTTCCCTACTTATGTTTCTTTTTCCTTTTCCTCCTCTACCCAGGGCCTTGGAAGAGCCCTGGAGAACCTTTCAATAAGGAAGGGAACAAAGCTAATGATGGTAAAGGGGCAATGTCCCACCCCATATGGGCTTCTGCACTCACTAAAATAATGAGAAGACCTTGTCCCCTATCTAAGAGAAACTTCCTTATTTAATACATATTGGCAGGCAAAATGTTTTAGAATTCCTCCATTTTGGTGTAGATACAAAACAGCCACATCATTCTCCTTGCCTCTACCCAAAACTTCCAAAACCAAAACCAAGAAAACCTTTTCAGCTACTAATATAACTTAAAAATTAAGTAGGAAGTGAAGTAAAAGTTAGTTTCATTTCAGAGACCATCACTGATATAATAAAATCTTTCAAGTCTTCCTCACAGCAGAGTTATTAGTACAAAAGCCAAATAAAATAGTGCAAACAGCAAATTAAATGTGGTAAAATGAGATGACGAATATAGTAAAAATCTGAGTTTAAGGTACATGTCATTTGGTACAGATTCACAAGTCTATACACTAAACATCTTTCAGAAATGCAAAGCTGCATTTACATTTTTGTGTAATTCACAGTCCAGAAGAATATATGTCATGGTCCTAAAATAGGCAGCTCTCTGACAAATTGAACTGTCATTCACTGCTTGATGGAGTGGAAGAATTGACAACTTTCCCAATTTCATTTCAGAAATAAGTCACTGTAATCCTCAGCCATGTATCCAAGCCTTTATGCTCTTAATTTGTGCAGTAAGCAAAAATTACAGATGTGTGTTTCAGGTTGAGGCCAGGACTTAGTCAGTTAGTAAAAGCACGCATCTATGAAGATATGAGCTAATAACTCCAAAAGGGGTGTTTACTTGCCCTTTTTTTTCCAGCATAGACCTGATATTCAAGATACTTCCAATGCAAGAGTAAACAACTTCCTGACTCAGGTGATCAAGAAGCCAAGAAAAGAGGTGCTCATTTGGACCAGACCCTTACAAACCATGAGAAACTAGATGGGAGTATGAGGATTGGTGACAGGCTTGACTTTAGTGATCGTGAGATTGTAGAGGTCTGGATCCTGACAGAGTGTAGCAGAGCAAATAGCAGGATCACAGCCTTGGACTTCTGGAGAGCAGATTGTAAGCCTTTCAGAAATCTGCTTGGGAAAATCCCATGGGAGACAGCCATGCAGAGGAGTCCCAGAGACCTGTCTGGTTTTCAAGGATGACTGCCTCCAAGCTTGAGAATGGTCCATGCCAACAAGTAGAAGCGAAGCAAAAGCAGTTCCCTTTGCTTGGGCTCCTCCCTGGTGGGGAACTCCCTGGATGAGCAGGGAGTTCCCACTAGACTTAGACATAACAAGAAGGTGCACAGGAGATGGAAGCAGGGGCAGGTGACCCAGAAGGAATACAGAGATGCCATCTGACCATGGAAGAATGGGTTCAAGAAAGCCAAAACTCACCTGGAGTTCAATATTGCAAGAGATAGGAACAACAAAAGGAAAAGTTTCTACAGGAACCTTGGCAACAAAAGGAAGTCTAAGGAAATCATGGTCCCAGTGCTAAATAGCGCAGGGCCCTTGGTGTAAAACGTGGAGAAGGCTGAGTTTCTCAGTGTTCTTCTCCTCTCTTGTACCCTCTCAGAATAACACACTCAGGTATTGCAGGCTCCTAAGAGCAGTGGTAAAGTCTAGAGTGAGGTAGACTCACGCTCAGTGCTGAATAATCAGATTAGGAAACATTTTTTAAAAGTGGACTTACACTGTGTCTGTGATGTGATGGAGAAAGTAATCCTAGAAACCATTTACAGAAAAGAAGACTGAGAGCACTTAGCATGGACTTTTAGGGAGGAAATCATGCCTGAGCAACCTACAATGAGTTGTCTTGCTTGATGGACGTAGAAAGACCAGCAGATGCTGGACTTCAGCAAGATGTCTCATACTGTATTCTACAATGCCCTTATAGACAAACTTGTGAAGTGTGGGTTAGCTAAATGAGTTATAAGGTGAACTGAAAACTGTTTGAATGGGCAGACTTAAAGATTTGTGATCAGTGAAATCTGTCGCTAGCAACATTTTAAGACATCCAGTGGCGGACAGAGGGTTGGGACAGACATCCTAAATTGGAAGCCGCCTCATTTTCCAGTTCTCAAAGACTTTGACTAAAATCTTCCAAAGATTCATTTGAGTACTTAATGAAAAGCCAGCTGCTGCTAATCAGAGTGGATAAAGAAAAACATTTAAGTCTTGAAGAACCAGGGCTATGCAATATTACTTGGGCCTGTAATACACTTACTTGTCTGCTTGCAATCTGGAAATGATTTCTGACCTGGCAAGGATAGCCTGTACACCACAGATGAAAGACCCCTCATGAGTGCAA
>NW_009709921.1:16380-58956 GCF_000703405.1 Apaloderma vittatum | reverse complement strand
CGCGTCCGAGTCTGCGGTGCCTGGTGTTGTTACCGTCCGTCTGTCTGTCTCCGTAGATCGTTCCCCGCCGCTTCCCCTGCAGCATCTCTTGGATAGCTACCAGTGCCGCCGTGAAGATGACCACCTGTCTTACGGTGAAACGGGAATGCCGGTCCCGCCTTTCGGCTGCGCCTTCTCTTCAGGTGAGGTTCCCTCCGAAAGGCCTTTTCAGGGGCCAGAGTCTGGGCACAGCTGCCAGGTTGGTTGTTCAAATACGTCTCATGGTTTAGTTTCGTAGTTTCTCATTTTAAAGTGAGTTGGTAATAGTGTCCTTGCACCTGGATGCGACATAAATGGGATCCTGGTGCTCCTGGATATGCTGGTGGGAAGAATTTCCTGACAGAAGCAGCTGTAATGCCTCTTTGTTTCATCTTTGTCTGTTGCGAGGTATGCCCTCTTGGTGACAGTGCTAGGCTACGTAGTTGAAAAATTGGGCTTTGTTCAAAACATGTAAAAGACATAATGGGATGGAGAGTAGTGTGTAGAAATGGAAGAGGCGGGTGGATGTCATGAGGCAGTTGCATGTTTTCCCATGATAAATACGTGTTAAGTAAGCAGGGAAGCTCCTGTATCCTTAGGGCAAAACTCTTTCATTTGTAGTACTCTAGTGTTGGTGTGAGCTTATAGATTTCTCTAAGACAGCTCCCTGCTTCTCTGACCCAGATCCATAGAAAATACCAGAAGTTTTAGATGATAGGTAGTATAGACAGAAAGAACGATAACTACAGAACTATTGCAGCTGGGAAAAGAGGCCATTATCTCCAAAGTTGCTCCTAGAGCCATTTGATTGCCCTTGTATAGTGATTCCCGAATGGAACATTTAGGCTTGCCAATATTTCTGCGCTTTGAACATAGAATCACAGAATTGTCAGGGTTGGAAGGGACCGTAAAGATCATCTAGTTCCAACCTCTCTCCCATGGGCAGGGACATCTCTCACTAGATCATGTTGCTGAAAACTCCATCCAGCCTGGCCTTAAAAACTTCCAGGGATGGGGCTTCCACCACCTCTCTGGGCAACCTGTTCCAGTGTCTCGCCACCCTCATGGTGAAGAACTTCTTCCTGAACATTTAAATACCTATGTTGATCCTGTTTATTTCACAGCTATCCATTTGCTGTGTATTTAAAGTGTCTGTGGCCCTTCACAGAGAGTGGGGACGCGATTATGAATCAGCTATATAACACACAAATATGTTTTACCTTCTTTTCAGCTCCAAGTTTGGAACACGTACTGGCAGTTGCAAATGAAGAAGGATTTGTTAGACTGTACAATACTGAAGCTCAAACTACCAGCAAACTCATCTATAAGGGTAAATGCTACATAGAATGTGATCTTCATTTGATGTGACAAGTACATGATTTATTGGAATCAAATAAAGCTTTCTGCAAGATATTTAAATATAGATGTGGACAATATTTAAATCCTTTCATGTACTTTGCTGAGTCTTCTTTGCAAAGCAACAGACTGAGTGTGCTCCTGCAACAACAGTAGTAGGTGAATTGTTCTGTGCTGGTTTTAGTGCCTGAGGCAAGCTGTTATCAAGTCTTCTGATGCTCTTTAGTCTTCTGCAAAATATCTTGCTGCAATGCATGGAATTAATCTTGGCTTTTGTTTTCTTGATAGAATGGCAGGCTCACTCAAATGCTGTGTTTGACCTTGCCTGGGTACCAGGGGAACACAAGATTGTAAGCAGTCTTTTGCTATCTAACTTTGTTTTTAATGCTTTGGCAACTGAGTGCAGAAAATGACTAAAGCTTTTTATTTTTTCCTCTGAAGGTCACTGCTTCGGGAGATCAGACAGCCAAGGTGTGGGACGTGAGAGCCGGCGAGCTTCTTGGCATATGCAAAGGTCACCAGTGTAGCCTCAAGTCAGTTGCTTTTTCTAGATTTGAGAAAGGTAACTGTTGATATTCCTTGTTGTCTGTTTTTCCCTATTTCTTTCCCCCTGGCACATCAGTACTTTGGGGGCTAAGAAAGGGCTTTGGAAGCTGACAGTTACAAATAGCACAGGCTGACTGAGCAATGACCCAGCCAGCGAAGCAAAACTAACTTGTTGGGACTTCACAGTGACCTGATGTTAACGTCTGCACATTGCTGATCTTGGGCAAGTTTAAGATATGATACCTACTTTCATACATAAATGTGTAAATGCTCTTTTCATAAGCAGATTTTTCTTGAGTAGTACTAAGAAAAGGGTAGAAAGAGTAACAAAACTAATAAAAAACCACGGCAGAATAATGGCCTGATATTTGTATTTTTAGGACCAGCATTCCAAGTGTGGGGCAAAAGAGCCAGAGGCACATAGATGACATTGTATTGCATTTAGATAATTAATTTAACACTTTTGAAAGCTAATAGCCTTCTTTTTCTCTCTCTCAGCTGTCTTCTGTACTGGAGGCAGAGATGGAAACATCATGGTTTGGGATACCAGATGCAACAAGAAGGGTAACTCAACTTTTGGATGTGTATCAGAAAACCTCGGTATCTTGTGTACAAATAGTACTCAGGTGCACTTGTTGGACTGATGCTTTCAATTACAATATAGGCAGCACTTCAGTAAGAAGAGAAGGACTGTCAGATAACAGTGTACTGCTTTAGTACACGAAAAGTGTGGAATAGGTATTTCTTCTATGTATAATACGGTTTTCCACTTTGTAACAGTCTCAGGTTTGCAGCATGAGATACATACTGGCCTGATAATACCCTGTGCATTGATAAGGAGATAAGGAGGTACAGAGTACATACCTACATGGGACAGCATGGAAGTACGTGGGATGGGTGAGACTGCTTAGGTCAGAGCCATGCAGAGGGATGAAGCAAAGCTGGGAAGGCTCCTGCCAGAGTAGGAAGGAAGGCAGAGAGCGCAGGAGAAAAAAGGAGCTCGAGAGTGCTAGGAATAACTAGATACACTGTGCAAATACTCACTAAATGCCAAGTGAGCTCGTTCTGCTCCTCTCTTTCTATTTGCTGGAGCTTTTTCTTCCTCAGTCATGTCATGCCCTTATGCCTCTTCCCAGTTCCCTGCTCTGTCCCAGCAGTTTCCTGGCCTGTGCTGCCAGAACATGCCTCATGCTTACATCTGTCCCAGGTTCCCTGGCTCTTCAAAGTGGCATTTGGGGGGAAAGGGAGCATCCACATGACTGAAATGGAAGGTAGAGGGGAAAAAAAGCAGAAAAGTCACTTTACTCCAGTAAAGCAGTAGTTTTCAGAAAGTGAGCAGTGCAGACAAAAGATTAAATAGAAGGTCATGAAATAGAGTGGAAGAGCACTGTAAACCTCCTGGTGAGTGCGGTTTTGTTCAGGATGAGATGAGTTGAATGCTCCAGACCAGGCTGCATGCTGAAGACCAAACCAAGAGGTATTGATTCCAAAGGCAGCCTGCCTAGACAAGTCTTAACTTTCAGTCACCACCCTACATTGACGTCTGTAATTTTTTGCCATATATGCTCCTGTTTTCAACTGCATTCTTCTCAAAGTGATAGCGAAATTGCACAGGAACTATTAACTGAGGTATCTTTGTTTTCTTTCAGATGGATTTTACAGGCAGGTGAACCAAATCAGTGGGGCACACAATGTGGTTGACAAGCAGACTCCTTCTAAACTGAAGAAAAAAAGGCAGAATCTAAGAGGATTTGCTCCCTTGGTGGTAGGTATCTGCGAAATAAATGAAATGTAGGCCTCTCTTTGGAGGACAATGCTTGTCATAAAAGTCTTCCTAAATAACTATTATGAGAAATATCTGGCTTGAATGTGGTAAATGCTTTCATTTATCTTTGCAGAGGTGGGTTTTCGTGTCGTGACCACTTGCTACAGCTAATTTTAGAAATTGTTTAGTTGTCTAACAACCCACGTGCCATCAAAACCATCTTTGTGCAAATGGTACATGAAAATACATACTTTTTTTTTTTTCCTTCAGAGAGGAAAGGAGTGGCCAGCATTCCTTTTCTGAGGGAGGAGATAGGGAGAGTTGTAATTTTTTTTTTTTCTCCCCCTCTCTATTTTGACCACACAAACTACTGCCTTCTGGAGTAAGACCTGGTCTTATTTAATCTATTAAATGTTGTGATGAAGGCAGGTCTCTTACCTCTGTCCCGAAATGTATAACCTCAAATTGCTGACCGGACACTTAGCACTCAGTGGCAATCACTGGTGGGAGTGTTCCAAGGATTGTTGTGTCCTAAATCGTGTCTGATATTTCCAGGTTCTCCTGCCTGGCTAGGAGGAGGTTTTCTCAGTGTTCACTTGGCCTTGAACTAAGCAGGAAGATCTTGCTGTCCTTGCAAGAACATGAAGTTGATTTTTTTAAAAATCTTTTTGTTATCTTTTCTTTCGAAGGATTTCCAGCAGAGTGTAACTGTGGTGCTGCTTCAGGATGAGCATACTCTTATCTCTGCGGGTGCTGTTGATGGGTAAGGAGGGAGGATGCCTGCTTTTCTGTCTATTCAGTGTGTTTTTCTTAGTGGCACAAAAGGACTGTGAGTTTTTTTTCTAAGATCACTCAGTGGCCCACAAGGCTGGAGCTACGCTGCCAGCTTGTATTGGCAAAGCTGAGTGCTGCTTTTCTTCCTTACTGGAAATTGCAGCACTGGGATAAATTGTACATATGTGGTAAATGATTATTTTAGTGTCTTAGCTATGGGGCAGAATGCGAACAGTTCTCATCATCTCTCTCTATTCTCATGGACCTATGGGACCAGATATAAACAGACTATTGTAAAATAGTGAGCTCCTTCGGGATGCAAGTGGGTGGCTGGTGCCTGGATATGTGTAGGCATGCTTGAGAAAATGTTGCCTTGAGTTACAAAAGAAGCATTCTTTTAGGTGCCAGATTTGTTGCACCATCTTAGAGTTCAGGCAAACTGTCTGATCAATTAGCACAGAGATTACCCTTTCAGGACTCAATTCTTTAGGAGGCTTCAGGTGGTCAGAGCCTTTCTGAGGCAGATAAGGTTGACTCTCCTGTCCTGGAGAGCAAGAAAAAACTTCATTTTTAAAACTACAAGTCAAGAGTATAAAGGCATCCTTGTATATCCTTTTACTAGTTGAAGAAAGTCGACTTGCAGGTTCTTGTTGCATCCTGTGTTAGTTACAGAAGACAGTGCTGCTTCATCACCCATACCCAGCGGAGCAACTGCTTTTCTTTCAGCCTGACTCTGCTCTACTTCTGTTCTGTTGCGCTCCTTAGTGCTGGACACTCCTCAGTAACGAGCAGCCTGTCTTCCTGTGCTTTTAGAAGGCCCTATCAGCATTGTAGAAGAGATTTTGAAGTTGAAAACATTTTTCTATTTCAGTGTGATCAAAGTATGGGACCTGCGCAAGAACTATGCCACTTACCGTCAGGACCCGGTGCCTTTCAAGTCTTTTTGCTACCCTGGGACCAGTACTCGCAAACTAGGTGAGTTATTGAGGGATGCATTTGTTAAAGTGCAAAGTGATTTTGGGAAGTACTGGCAGTGCCACCTCTCCTTTTTCCTAGCCAATTATTGCTTAGACTGACAAGCTCAAGGGGGTACTTTGATTGCCAATACCAAATTTTCAAGTTGAAGAGTGCAAGTATCTTCTGTATCCCTGCACCAATGATAAAAACTTGCACAAGCTTCAGCAGTGCATTTTCAGAAATGGAGGTGAGGAGGTAATAGAGCTCTTGGGGTAGAATTAAGCTATTCAAAGAATTCAGATTAAACTCTTTGGTTGCTTTGTATCTTGCAAAGACAACAGACTGGGTTGAGTTTTTACATTATAACCTTCCAGAGTGGAGCAATACTTTATGCTGTTTGATACAATAGCACTCTTGTTAGTGTTGCTCTGCCCTTCTTTGTATCTTAACACCTTGCAGTGCTCTGATGCAACACATTAATTCCTGATAGCTTATCTAATCAAGTATCCTGATGTGGTAACGGTCAGTGTCAGTCCCAAGAACATGAAGGAAATGGTCAAGCAGCTGATTGTGAAATAATTTGCTTGCAGGGGAAAGATTTTTCTTACTTCACTAGCAAATTGGGATGGCTTACTCTACCACAGCATGAGGACTCCTGTTTATTTTTAATCTGTTTTTACAGTTGGTTTATTATCCATTTGAAACGTATCAGATAAATTGCTTGCCTGATCTGAAGCTGAGATCCCTCTCTAAATATCACCCTGAATCCTCACGAGAAAATATAGGAATTACTCCAGAAACTTTCCTTTTCCAGCAAGTGCTCTGTCAGACAAATTCTTTCCAATGACAGTGTCGTACATTATGGAGATCCTTTCCAAACTTCCTTCTCTAGGTATTTCTTTGAAAATGCCTGTTTTCAAAAAATTTTTTTGAGCTATTTCTTATCAAGAACTTCTCTCTTTGTAGGATATTCTAGCCTGGTTTTGGATTCCACTGGTGCTAATCTGTTTGCTAACTGCACTGACGACAGTATCTACATGTTCAATATGACAAGTTTAAGGACCACTCCAAGTAAGCATGATACCTGCAGAAATAACAGATGTCTAGATGCTTAGAGCATAGAAAACCAAGTTTCTCCTTGTCACCAAGAGAAACAGAGACCACTTTGAATGCCTGGGAAATCTATTTTGTGCTTTTTATGTCTAAAGCTACCAGGGAGAGAAAGCACCTGTTAGAAGATTGGTTAATATTTTGTGTTTAGCCATCCACTTAAAAGTAATAGCACAAAAACTTAGAGCAGTGCAGATACTGGTTCAGCCAAACAGAGACTAACAGTAGTTTGCATGTTGAGTCTAGTTGTCTGGTGAGGAACGGCTAGTATCCAGCTGCTACCCACCAGAAGCAAGTATGAATCTTCTACTTACTGGCAGTCACTCATTTTTCAAACTTTTAAATACGAATCCATGTAAAGTCACCTCCTGATACATTGTATTCAGGTATATTAAGATGCCTTTTAAATTTACCTTCTAAAGCAGTTTCTGGGAGAAAGCATCCCCAGCATATTGTGGAGATGCTTCAGCTTCTTAGATTCCTTCAGCTCTGCGTCTGTGACCTTTTTGTCGACAAGATGGCCCACAGCACTGGGTGCACTGAACTGCTTTGTCACAGGCCAGTGGCCTCTTCTCAGAAAGTGGCAGAACTTGTTAAATGCATTTCAGCCAGGCAGATGATTTTGTTTCCGTTGCCTTTTCTCTGTCTCTCAGTTAACTGAACTTAAATGAACAATGTGTCCTTCTGTCTGCTCCTCAGGAAGGCAGTCTGGTGGGTGGGAGCGCTTCCAGAGGCGAGAAGCGGTACAAGTAGTAAATATTACTAGGTCAGTTGTTGTGGTTGACCCCAGATGCCACCGTTGAGCTGTGAAAATACATCCGCTGGCCTGTCTCCCCGTGGGAGTGGGCTTTCTGTAAAGTTCAGGGCATCTCGGCCTCTTCATGGGGGCTCTTGCTTTCTGGCTGCAGCCAGTGAGTCCCGGCGAGCTATTTTTTTTGGCTGTGCCACTGTTCCCGCAGAGGGCAGCGCCTGCCCGCGTCTCAGCGCCTCTCTCCTCCCTCCCTGGCTTTTATCCAGATGGCAGCTTCAGTTTGCAGGAAGGGGGGTACGTGAGCAAATCCTCACTCTAACAGGACTTGCTGGCAGGTCTGGCTTAGGAAGGGACGTGCTGTCTGGTAACTGCTGCTGTGAGAGAGCTGTGGGTAAAATTATAAGGGGTATTTTTGGGGTCTCGCAACTTTTCAAGGACTGCCAAAGACTGTCCTTTGGTCTGTGGGTCACCTCCTTCACCAAAACCGCTATTACACAGGGATGGTAGAGGGGGTAGCAGCCCAGACTGGTGCTACATCAGGAATCCCACCCTTTCTGACCCGAAGCAAGGATGGGACACGGTGTGGCTGAGTGCTCTGGAGCCACACTCAGCTCTTGTGCCGGCTCCTGGCTTTTCAGGCCCTCACAGCCACTCAGTGGTTTCAAGGCATCGGCAAACGCTGTTGAGGATTTACATACAGGCAGCTGGCAAGCATGGCTGACACAATGCAAGTTTTGCTGCCAAAATAAAGATGCTAGCAGTGGGAGGAGGGGCGCCTTTGTTGCCACCTGGGCGTAAGAAGGCTTTCAGTGTTTTTTCTATGCAACTGCCCTTGTAAAATGTAGCGGGGCTGGTGATGGCGGTCAAGGAAGGAACAATGAACCTTAACCAGAGCAGTGGGGCAGCGCAGGTGATGTCTCAACCTGCTTGTGACATGGGTCAAGCTAAAGATTTAATGAAACTGACACTGCTTCCTAATGCTTTGGAGAGAGCTGTTGCTTCGTTTGGGAAGCCTGAAGGGCTCCACTTGAATAATAAGTTCCCCAGAGCAAGGGAGCAGTGCAGCCACTTTCTCCAGAGGATATGTGGCGAGGCAGGAAAAGCCTGTAAGATCAGCCGTCCTTGTGCAACTGACTCCACAGCTGTACGCTGAGTGGGGCTTGTATTTTCTTTCTTTTTTTAGTTTTTTATTTGTTGTTTTTTTTTCTCCTCACAGTGGCTGTTTTCAGCGGGCACCAGAACTCAAGCTTTTACATCAAATCCAGCACCAGCCCAGATGACCAGTTCCTGGTCAGTGGCTCAAGTGACTGCAATGCGTACATCTGGAAGGTGAGATGACTAGGAGAGCCCCAAGTGTGCAACCCAGAGCTGCTCCATTCTTTCTTCTCGTTCACTTTTCATTTTCACATCGGATACTCCCAGCCTCCCACTCCTACTCAGTGGAGTGTGGGGTTAGCTCCTGGCACTTTGTGCCCAGAGTGTGGTCGTTGCTGTCCCAGGCTAGATGTAACTGTTTAATGTAAAACAGAGCTAACCTCCTGCCATCAATACGTCTCTCATCACTGCTGCTTGCTGCAAGTTGCTGATGTTAATCTGGTTTTAATAGGCATTAAAATCCTCTTTCAATCCTCTTGATTCAGCCAGCTATGACAAGTAGACAGACAGTTCTCGGTTCATATTTAGCAGTGGAGCACATTAGCAGAAACCCAACAATTTAATTGTTTTAAAGGCCACTCTTTTTCCCCACCTCCTCTTTTTCCAGCTCTTGCTTCAGACATGGCTTTTTCTTATGCTTAATTTGCAGTAGTTAAAGCCTTTGTATTACAGCAAGGGCTCAGCCTAAGCCTTCAGCAAAATTCTAAGGCACTGTCTGCCATCTGAGGCTTCGTCACTTGGCATCTTGCACTGATGTGTAGGATATGCAAATGTCACCAAGTTAATAGCAGAGACCTCAGAATAAGGTGTGCTTCAAGTTATTCTCCATATTTGACATTCATATGGGAACAGAGTAGACTTCTGGTTGAAGTAGAATAGACGGAAACTACTGGTGACTGCCTGCTTCAGGTTTGGGTTAATTTTTAGGGAATCCTGACTTGTTTACTCCTTTCACAATGAGTTTGAAAGTAAAATACAAACCTTTCAGAGCAAAGGGTCAGCCTTCTGAGGTCGTGGTTTGAGCCTGTATTCTCTTTGAATTAGAGAACACTTGTAAGCAGCTAAATTGCTTACTCAGTAGTAGCAGGAGTGCAGCGGCATGCCTACTGCCATGCCAGGTGGTGTAATTCTAACCTTCCTCATGCTCTGTGCGAGTTCAGCAAAAATACCTGTGCAAACTTGAGTTGCGCTTTCTGCGTTTGTGTGTTTTCGTACTGTCTTGGAACACAGGCTGGGACTCAGCTGAGTGCATTCAAGTGTCGTTACATATGAAAGTTTAAGTATTTAAGCACGTTCAAAATGCATTTGTGCACAAAAGTCTTCTGTTGCTATCACGTGTGAGTGACAGGTTGTATTGCATATTTATTAAACAAATCATCAGATGACTGCTTTTATTTTAATCCCACAGTCATATTAGAAAGTGGGTCTGCAGCAAAACTGTCTTGTTTGAAATCTGTCACATCCAGAGGCTTCTTAATTTGTTTTAAACGTTAGCAGATTTTACTGATTCTGAAACATATGTATCTTTTCCTGGGATGAGGACTTCCTATGCTGTGAAAAAAACATGGTTAGATATTTCATGAGCAATTAACAGGTAATGTTGGAAAGAATTTAATGAAGAGCCCCTAGCTTTCCATATCTATAGAGGATTGGAAGGCAGAGCAAGACCATGTCCACACAGATTTCTTCTCTGAGAAACTTTTGCTGCAATGTGAACTTGTGTTTGAGTTGGTAATGCCCAAGGAGCACTGTGGCTAGAAGGTATTGCTGACAAGGATGATGTTTCCATATAGAAATCACTTCCAGGCACTAAACGCTTTATTGTGTTCGATGTTTGGTTTTGGTTTTTTTTTTTTTAATTACTAGTCTGTTGATTAATGAACTGGCTCTTGAACAAGCCTGAGAGCAGCAAGGTTTGTCTTGACAAAGAGAGCACGTAGGTGAAATACCTTCCTGGTAATATAAAAATATCCTTTGTAGACATATATTTACATTGTCTTTGGAATCACTCTGAGGTGACCATATTACCTTACCCTTTGGTCTGTCCCAGCATTGGAATTTCAGCACCTATAGGGTACATAAAACTATATACACCATTTTATGCTGAATCTCAAAGATGGGTACAACAGCTGTTTCAGTGAGTAGAGTAACTAATAAATTCTCATTTCCTAGGCTTCTCTTTTTAACCTTTCCACAATAGCTCTAACTTCCGCACCAATATCCTGTCAAACCTGGCAAAAAAACCAGCATGTGCTGTGGCTAATCCTGACTTAACCTGCACAGACTGGCCAACTGTCTTCTGCCAAAACCCATGGACACAGCTATAACTATGCAACTTCCTTAGTTCACAATAATATGAGTGGGTGTAGTTGATTTAATTTACACTAGCTTAGTGTCAAACCACTGTGTTCTAGCAAGAGTAATTCTCTGCCTCTGCTTTCCTTTCAGCAATCAGTGGCTACTGGACCACTATTGTGTCTCTTATGTGTGTATAGCAGGACTTCTATTAAATGTAAACGGAGGTGATCTCTACATCAAGATCTCCTGTTGTTTATTTCCTAAATAAGGATTTGGTTTCCATGGTATTGCATGTTTTGACAGAGAAGGGAATGCTCCAACCAAGGCATTTAGTGGATTTTTAGTCAAGTGATTGCCTCAGCTGTGCCAGGGGAAAAAAGTGGCCTGTTAAGATGAACCTGTTTGTATCAGAACAACTTTAAGATCTGAAGCTAGATAGTCAGTTGTGGTTTTGCAGGCTGCTGTAGGAGGAGATCCACAAAAGAAAAACTTGCGTGTAAATCAGGAGCCTTCCCCTCTGTCTTGCATCTTCCTTTGAAATCTGTATGTAATGTCTGCTCCTTTTCCCACACAGTAAAGGATTTGTTCATTCACTTAGTTGTTTATGCAAATCCCCTTGATAAATCCCCCTTATAATGTCACATCAGTAGTGGTGACTCACAGCTCCAGACAGAATTGCCTGCTGAAAGCATGCAAAACTTGGATATAATCTCTGCGTGTGTATGTTGTTTTCTTCCTTGGGCCACTTAATGCTAGCTTCAGCTCTGTGTCACTCACATGACCTGTAATTGAAGATTAATAGTAACACACTGAAATAGGAGAAAGTTGTTGGAGTTTTTTGTTTGGTTTTTTTTTTTATGAAGGGTGTCAGAGAAATGGAGATCAGTTTAATGAGGATAGGTGATTTAGAGAGCTTTTTTATGAACTCCTATGAGGGTCTCTGGTGCAGCTGGTTGGCTGGAGGAGGTGCAGGCACTTGGCAGTCGCACAAATGCCAGTTCTGAAACCAGTGAAGGTTTGTCTATACGAGTTGGTGGCAGTTTCATTTTTTTAATAAACCATTGACCTGTGACAGTTGTAAAATGGCAGCAGAAGATATTTGCCTATCCTCATTTCAAGTACAAGCTTCCCAAACTTGGAAGCATCTTACCTAGAACAGCTACTTAATATAGTAAAACGCTTGTGTTGTATTTTGAGCTGAACTCTGGAGGCAGAACTCATGTGTGCAGCATGAATTGAACGAGGGTTTCCAGGCAAGTCAGTCCATCACAGTGCTGACCAGCTGCTTCACCTCTAGAAACGAAACATGAAGTGATACTTAGGGCTCCATCAGTTGTTGCCTCTTGATGACAGGCTGAGAGCATTTGATTTAACCATCTCATACAGGAAAGATGGAAAGTATTCACGTGCTTCACAGGTGGGCTGTGGGGTCTTTTCTTAGCGATAGTATATTAGACTGCAGGGCTTCTGACTGCCTATTTGCTTTTCTGTGGATTTTTTTAAGGTATCTGAGCCCAGCCTTCCTCCACGGATGCTCCTTGGTCACTCGCAGGAAGTTACCTCTATTGCTTGGTGTCCTTCAGACTTCACTAAGGTTTGTCTCCTGGAAAATTGTCTTTCCCATGAAACAATAGATGTGATACGGCAACATCTGCTTTTCAAAATTGCAACAGTATTTGTTCATTTGGAAGAAAATATTAAATCAGATTTGTCACATGATTACAATGTATCAAAACTTTTTCATTATTTTTAAATAATTTAGGCTATTTGATATGACCTAGGAAATTGCAAATGAACAAAATCTTCTCCTGATGAGAGCTTGCAACACTACCTGTAAGAGACAAAACTGTGAAACCATTTAATCCGGGCTTTCATAAGCCAAACGCTTGTTTTGCGGTTCCATACTTACAGCCTTCATATCTGTCTGACCACTGATATATCTGCTAGTCTTGTACAGAGCCACAAGAAGTTTTGAATGCCCTTTAAAAATCATGTGGACTCTTTATTGTGACCTTTTTTCCAAAACCTGAGCTGGTTTTATTATTTGTGTGTACAAGCAAAAAGCTACGGTGAAATTGGGTCAGTAATTATGTACCAGGCATCACTAAAAGGAAGAGAACTGCAGTAGGATGACTGGCCTAGCTCAGAATGAGAAATAACCCTGAAAAATCCTAGGCAGTGTCCTAATAACAGACAGTTTCTTTCGCTTCACTGTGTTAAGCAAGTCAGTCACTTTCCCTAGCTTGCACTTTCAGAAAAGCATCACAGTGTAGAAGGGTGGTAGTCCTGCAGGGGGAATTGTTACAGTTGTCTGAGATGCACAAAAATGTGACAATTAGCATTTTAGATTAAATCTGTGATCTAGAGGTAGTCCAGAGTCCTGCTCATGATGTCTTGGAAAGGCAGAATCAATGCAGCCTATAAAACAGGTAAGAAATAGTCAATGACGAAGCATGAAGAAGAGTGGAAAGCGTGATGCTAAGACAGGTCAGGAAGTGGCTTGAAGTCATTTGAGAGGCAAAGTTTCTTTCTGGGGGGATAATACTGGTGTCACAGAGGTCAGCATAGAGGTGTTTTCCTATCCAGATTACTATGAACTTTGGCCACAGCATTTCCTTTTCTCTTGCTGCTGATTCGCATGTGAGTCACCAGCTAATCTGTCTGAAGAGAGATATAAAAAGTGGATTAGGCGGGTTCTGCCACTTCTTCCGATGAGATTCTGCAGATCCTTTTGGATTGCGTGATGCTGCAGAGGGAATCTAGACCAATGTTTCTAGCAGAGTTGGCTTCTCTGCCAGATACTGCTGACATCTGACTCTGATAGCGCTTAAGGCTAGTGCAACAGCCTTCCAATGTCACCTTCTCAGCGCGTTGCAAATGTTTGTCCCCAAGCAGAAAAGGTCCT
The DNA here is from genome assembly GCF_000703405.1 of Apaloderma vittatum. Classification (NCBI taxonomy): domain Eukaryota; kingdom Metazoa; phylum Chordata; class Aves; order Trogoniformes; family Trogonidae; genus Apaloderma; species Apaloderma vittatum. The sequence continues at coordinate 45,321 of NW_009709921.1, read as the reverse complement.
GAGTAATAGAGAGAGACCTAGATGCAGGTGCAAAAGGCAACGTTGGCTGCTTTTGTCTACCAAGTGATTGACATCTCAAAATATGCCCTGGCCCTTCCTGAGCAGACTACTGTCTTCTACACAGCTGTGCAAGGCAAGCTGCTACTGATGACTGAGTTTTCTCTAGCAGAAAGACATGAAGGCAGCAGCCTTGCCCACTTTAAAGCAAATATCGCTGTCTGGTACAGTAATGAAACAGAGTTGCCTTCTTTCATCTGTTTGGTAAATCTTGTACCCCCTCAGCCGAACTGGCGTGGTGTGTCCAGTGTAGCTGATTTAGTTTGCTTGGCCAGTGATCCGTAGAGTGTACTCTGATTATTCCAAGAAACTTAATTTATACTGTAGATTGTCACGTGCTCTGATGACAACACTGTGAGGATTTGGCGATTACGATGTCGTCCTGAGGAGGAGAAATTGGCATTCAGCAAAACCAACTTGGTGGGCTGGGTTGCCCAGAAGAAACCAGAAGAACGACATGGAGCAGGTAAGGCCCCTGAGCTGAGGTATCTTGCACTGCAGCATGGCTTCTGAATTTTGGTGGTTTTCTGTACCAACAGAAGCTTTTGCTTTGTCTTATTAGTCTTCTATTTTTTCATATCAGGCAATAATTAAGATAGCCAGACAAACACTTTTACTTGCCACCAACAAGTCAAGCTGGCTGAAATAGCTTACAAGCATGCTGAGGCCTGCATGATCAGACTGCAAAGCAAATATTCATCAATACGGCTTGCTGGGCAGCCAGAACTTCAGCGGATATCAGCAGAGTTCAATAATTGAACAGTGAAGGGAGATGTCACGTGTATGTGCACTGCAGCGACCAGTCACAGGTTTTTTTTATATTAAGCAGCAACTGAGAGCCACAAGATCGTATGCTTTTTCCAGTTTGCTAGTTTATCCAGTAAAGGGCTGACTCCACATATACAGCCTTGGAACTCTGAACTGTTTCCTCCTGCCCGGTAGCTGAATTATGCACATATTGCTTTGCTGCTGCTATCGATATTACATCTCAATTATCAGCTTCATTCAGTGGTATTGACCGCCTATACACACAAATGCCACATAGTGAAAGTACCTCAAAAATGCATGTAGACAATCACGACGTGATCATAATATTCTAGAGTCAATGAGTCATGTTCATCCGTTCACGTTGTTAAGGGTAGGTAACAAATGCAGTATCTTTCCACAAGGCCTAGGCGATCAGACAAGCTGTGCAGCATGCACTCACGCTAGCAAAGGAGTTCTGGGTTCTGTAGAGAAGCTACTTACTGGGCAGTACCCTAGACCAGAAGAAAGGAGCCCTGGATCATAACACTACTTGAACTTGTCTGAAACTTGCATTTGCTTAGAGTAGGTGAAAGGAGAATACTCCCTCATGCAAAGTGAAATAAGATGAGCTTCTCGTAGAGTAGCTCTGAAACTAAGAATACAATAGCTTCCCAGCAGCTGCTGGTGGACTTCCTGTGTTCCACCTATCTTTTCTAGCCACCTTCCACATGAATTTCACCTTGGCTAACACAAATAAAGGCTGAAGGTCTCCAAATCCCCCTAATGGGATAACATTACCTCTAACCTCTTGCCAGTGAGTAAGTCTTGCAGGAAGCTTGCAGGACAATAGCAGGGAGAGTGCCAGGTCGGCTCTGTAGCTGGTAAGTAGTTTGTGTGCACACACACTCTGCTTCAGGCTGGGCTCAAAAATCAGTTTGTGTACCAATGTCAGCAAAAGAGAAATAAGCGTAGGTCTAGTCCAGAAGCCTAAAATGTAAAGTAGCTTGTATACCAGAACTTTACAAGTCAGCTTTGGCAATTATACTAGAAAAATAACTTATTTCTCCTTGATCTTGCTGCATAAAAGTAACACAGGAGGGAAGAGGAAGTACACAGACACTGCAAACACAACAGCAGGCTTCCTGCTGACCTTGGCTCTTGAGCACTAAGCAGAATATAGGAGTTATCTGGGAAGACTGTTTCATAGCTGGAAAGCTAAATACTATTTCAGACCTGCTGGGATGTGATGTAGGTAGCTCCCCACCCTTTTATGTGGAACAAATTGTGAGACTGAGGTTGTGTATTGACTGTTGACCTGTATCATCACGTGTAGCGAGCACAGTTTCCTTTTCTTTGGAAATTATTTTTGTAGTTTCCCTAAGGTGCACTACTTTCTCTATGGCTCTGTGTAACCAAATTTTCCTGGAGCAGGCCTGTGCATGGACAATTTGTGACTATTAGAGCTGGAGACTGGTAGTATCAGTCTGGAAGAGTTGTCGCAGAGAAAGTAAGAAATATCTAAAATAACTTGCTTTGGTATTATGCAGGCTGACTGCAGCTATTTACGGTGTTGTACTACATGCAATGGCAGCATAAATTAAAAGCTTGGAACTGCCTTAGTAGAAGCAGACTTTTAAAAGCCTGATTTCTGTATTCTTTATCTCAAGTTTGGAGATGTTTCTCAAGTCTGGGTTTGCTTCTTACCATGACACCCAGACAACTCTTTCATTTCCCTTATCCCATGTCTCCACAGTATAACTTTCAGACTGATTTGGGATTGAGAGTGCTTATACCCAACTAATCATGCAATATTTCTGCTGTATGAATTTGTAGATGGTCATTAGGGATCAAGAGCTGCTGAGCTTGCTACTTTTCTTCCTCTACGAGCTTAGGTTTTTAAGTGCAACTTATTCCCCAGCTGAGATATCATTGTCTTCTAAATGCTCAATAAAAGAAAGATTAGGAGACCCAATTTTGGCTATTACTTTCTCTTAGCCTAGACTGAAGCAAGTTTTTATGAAGTAGCATATTTTATCAGGCAAGGAGCCTTTAACTCTGTTTTGTGTGTCAGAGTGATTTGTAGTGGGATCCATTAATATGTGATCCTATTTAATTTTGCTCCGTACTTGTATTTTGGATACTAGATAATACAGTAAAAAGAAGGATTGAAAGATGTTTAGTATGGTATATAATGAAAGAGTCATGTAGGTGCTCACTCAACACATTATTTCTGAGACAGCCCAACATCCTAAAGAAAATGGCAGGTTATCCGCACTGGACTTCTCATTGTTCTATTGAAGTGCTTCATGGTGCTAAGGCTGAGAATTAAGAGTTCAGAAAATGTTTAGAGCTCTTGTGCTGAGCAGTGGAAATGCACAGAGTAACTAGTAACTATTAGAGAAAGCAGTCATCGAGCAAACCCACTAATGTGTTTTCTGTTGCCATAAAGAAAAAAGGAAACAAAACAAGCAGCACCAAAAAAACTGTAATATTGCTGCAGAACGAGATCTTTGTTAAATCTGATTCTCACTGTTTCTAGTGAGGTCCTTAGGCCTGTACCTGTGGCTACTGTTTTAAGAAGCTGAGTATTCAGAACCTCTTTTTTAAAAGCAGGGGAGTTTACATCTGGGCTAGTGAGCTCAAAAGCCACTATGAAATACCTGTTTGGGAATCATTTGTTTTAAAGAAATAACTTACTACAGTGACAGATTTAATTTTCTTTGGAATTTAAGTCCTTGTTCAGGAGGTGAAGAATTTCTCACATTTCCCTGGCTCTGGTAAATATCTACTGTCTTCATATTAATATAGCATCGCAGAAAATCCTCCAGCAAAAAGACAAGAATGAAAGGATGTCCTTTCCTATTCTCACTCTTTTTTTTTTTTTTTTTTCCCCATCTTTAAAATACACAATTATTAATGCCTGACTAGGAGCATTATTCATATGGTAGGGCACTATAGCATAAGACTTCCTCAGTATTATAATTGGCTTTGGGATCTGCTTACAGAACCACTGCAAAGCTTCCAGCAAGGCTAGATAAACTTGGAAGATTCAAGATGTGTTTTGTCTGTCTGTTAGTCCCTTGGCTGTAGCTCACATAAGAGTGATCATTACAGAAGGAAAAGACGTCAGACATTACACAAACATACTGTACTATACTACAGGGCTTGTTCCAGTTTAACTGAAATTAGAAGGATTTATGCAACCTCTTAATTCAAAAGGGTATGTCTGAGAAGCAGGATCAGCGCTGAATTCTTCTTCTAGTTGGAAGGGGTGTATATAAAAGGGCTGTCTTTAATCTGCTGTTCTGTATTCCTCATCAGACTACTTATTTCTCCCCTATCAGGACCGCCAGCCAGCCGACAGTGTACTCCTGCCAAGGATTTCACAGTGGGCAGGCCATGCATTTCCTCACCACAGCCTGCTGCCTGTGCTCCCACTTATTCTGGAGACCTTCCCTTGTCTACGAACACTCCAACAGGCACCCTCAATACCCAGACAGCCACAGCCTGCACCCCAGCCAAGCAGAGTGGAGACAGCCCATGCGCTTCTCCCAAACTGATCCCTTCCTCCAAAATGTCCATTAAGCATTGGGTTACAAGGACTCCATGCTCTTCTCCTCCAGAAGTGGGAAAAAAGGCTGTTTCTCCTAGAAAAGCGCTGGCAGAAGTCACGCAAGGTCTCCTGGAAGCTGCTTGCCCTCCTAAAGCCCCACACTCACAGTTTGAAAAGCGTGCCAAGAGAAGGCTTGACTGCAGCAAAGAGGACGATGCGGGGCAGAAGTGTCTGCAGGCCTGTAGCTGTGTGACTGAACTGGACCACACAGCTAAGAAATCCAAGTTGAATTTATGTCACTTGGCTGCAGACCAAAAAGCTTGTGATAAAGGCTCTCTCAGCCTGGCTGACTTGGATAATGACCATGAAGGCTCCAACTGCTGCCCAAAAGAGCCTTCCTTTCCTGGGAGCTGTATTAATCTGTCGCGTGTTCAAACTCCCTCCCATCATTTCAGATCTCCATGTGGGAAAGACACTAAGGTAGTAGATAAAGAGAATAGTTCACCTGAAAGAAAGGATTGGTTGTCTGCACTGGGAGAGAAGCTTCGGACTGGCAGAGCTGGTAGCCAGAGCTCATCAAACAGATCCTCATCATCTTGCAGTCCTGGTGCCAAACGACAAGAGGCTGTGGCAGCCACCACTTCGCCAAAAACTGTAAGTAGGATGGTCAATGACAGTGGTGGTGAAAGAAGTTATCCCTAGTTGCCACTCTCCCCTTGTTCACTCCTGCTTGGGCATTCAAACAATTATCCAGTCCCTATGCTTATGGACAAAAGCGATGATTTCTGGCCTAACAAGCCAGATACATTAATAATATTATCTCCTAATCCCCTTCATGCAGGAACAGTAGTTTTAGGATGGTGGTGTCCCTCATTTTAAAGGGACTAAGGGCACATAGGAGCTCGAAGATCCTCACAGTCCCCAGCTGGATGTTCCAAGGATGTAGCTGTCATCTGAAATACAGCTCTACTCTGAAAAGCACAGTAATGACAGCACCTTTCCTGGCAAATCTACTGTTTATGCATACACCGTCACATCTGCCCGTTTATGTTACTGGAAGGCCACTTTAGCATTGGAAGAAAGAGCTAAACCTGATTCTAGCCCAGGTAGCAAAAGAATTTGTTACCAATGTTAAAACCATGGGGCTAAATAATGCCTTCAGTTCCTTCAACTGAAAACTAGCAGAAAACAAAGGAATTGTAAAAGAGTCAGGGGGCAGGATTTGACCTACATAATCCTGCTTTTGAAGTACAAGAAGCCTGGCACAGAGCTCATCCTAGGATCTGAAAGTTAAACTTATAAAGCTTAAACTTTAAACTTATAAAGCAGCTAAAAAAGTTGCCATGAGTGTTTAACATGCAAACTAAGAAATGATAATTACATTTTTCAAAACAAACCAAATATGACTTGTCTCTGAAACTGGACTCCAAGTCCTACAGTGTCTTTGAGTCTTATTTCAGTAAATGTCAGGTAAAGTTTCAATCACCAAATTTTAGTTGTACCCTTAAGTGAATATCAGATGCTACAAGTTGCTGTCATCATTCAGGCTTATTTTGATATCTCATTTCTTACCTGATTTCACCTCTTCCAGCACTTCTATCAGCTATGAAGTGGGCAAGCCACCACTCTTTAAGTTATGCATAGCAGTTGAACTCTTGCTATTGTGTTTGTACCAAGAAATCTTGGTTACTGGAAACCTACAACTACTTGTGCTTCACACTGTACATGTTTAAAGAAAGATTTGCCCCAGAGAGGGATTACTATGGAACAATTACCTTTTCTGCCCTGTGTGCTCCTCAAAGCCCAAGGAGGCGCCTGAAACACCAGCAGCATTCGCTGATCTGCTGCATCTTGGAAATCTGTAGCTCTTATCTGCTGTAGGGAAGCCGAAACTGCAGCCAGAGTGCTTTTCTTATGGCAGTAAGACAACCCTAGGTTTTAGCCAGTGTTTCCTGTTGGTAGTAAGCCTCTTATCTGCAAGACAAACAGATTATAGTAAAGAACCTTTCATTTACTGTCTTAGTTGGGCAAACTGGAGCAATGATGGAGGGGAGACTCTGGCAGTGTATGAACTGTTAACCTAGAACTCTTTCATGTTGTTTTGTTGTGTTTTTTTTTAATTCCTAGGCTGCAACCACTTCAGTTTCCATGAGGAAGATCTGCACATACTTCCACAGAAAGCCACAGAATGACTGAAGTAGCGTGCAGTGGTTGCACCTGGCACTGGGCTATCAAGACGAGATTTAGCAACACCAGCAACGATGCACCAGGATTACACAGTTCATTGCCAGACATTCGTAAACTTGAGGGTTTATTCTTCTATTTTTAATGCTGTTAGCAGTTGAGGTCAGCTGAGTATGGAAAATCTACACAATACCTACTCATGGTCTGTTACTTTGGATAATGGATTTTTTTATAAAGAAAAACAGAGTATTTTTTTACATGACGACTGCTACACAGTCCAAAGACAGCAACAGCCCTGCTGCACGTTGTTGACAGGCACATAGAACTTGTCAGTTTATGTACTGATCTGCTGTTGAAACTTCCTCTGCTTATGAATAATGTGTAAATCATTACACCCTCCTGAAAAGCAAGTGTTGGAATGTGTGTAGAGAAACTTATCAGAGGCAGATCTGAGCCCTTCATAGTATTTCTACAGTTATTCCTCTAGTACTACAATGACTACTTGCTTCTAGCAGGGAAGTTATAATATAAAAGACTTAAACACCCTTTATCCATGCGATGGTGATTATAGTCTTAAGAGAAGACAAAGTGTAATCAAGTACATAATGCCTGTACTCCTCTTATACTCTTTCTTCTCCCAGTCTGAAAACTTCTGTATTTATCAACTTATCTGGCTCTTGAGTCATCACCAAGGTGTCCTGGAAAAATTAGTTTGATCTATCCCAAATAGGCATCCCACAACAGCCACTCGCTCAGTCAACTCTTACAGATTCAGCCTGTAGCAAAATCACCAATAACTGCTTATAACATAACTTTGTAACACTTTATAATACAGTATCTATAAAATAATAGCTTGTAAATTGGGTGAGGGGCACTTGACATTTTAGAAAGCACTTGACGGGTTTTACATATTGATATTAAATGCTTTGCCATTGTAAGTCATCACTGATGCTGATAGAAGAAGGTCACTAAAATAAGATCTCTGTCCTGCTTACTAATGATACTAATTCTTCAGTCATGCTTTCCCCAGGAGGAGCTAGTAGAAGATCCTTATCTTAGGCTAGACATTTACTGTCTTCTGGGATAGTAATTCCTATGAAATCTTAAAAAAAAAAAAAGGAAACACAAACCAAACCTCTGAATCCCTATTAAGTTTTACTACTGCAAAAGAATTGAGATACTTGAAGGGGATGTGATCCAATTAACTCAAGTCTTCCATCTGAAATTTTCACACCTACTTTTCAGTAGCATTAAATAGTACAGTAGCAGAAAGGGATCAGAGGAAAATATGCTGGTTTGTATTTTATGTTGAGATTGTGTTTTGCAAGGAAATAAATTACTTGAGAGAAACTGGCTCTTGTGAAAGATCTCTTACAGCTACAAATCAAAAGTAAACATGTACTGTCCTTTTTTTACAAAAAAAGCTGCATCTTATATCAGGAGAGCTCAGGTACATACAGCGGCCAGAACAACTTTTTTCTTTTTACTGAATTACAGGCCCCATCAGCCCATGAGTGTTGAGGAGACACCATTAGGAAGGTGGAAAAGGTAATATAGTGTCTCAGGCATTGTTTCATCATTCTTGATTTTAAAAGAAATGGATTTTTAAACGGTAATTATCTGACTAGTTCTAGTATCTTGGGCATAACAGGAATATAAAGAAATCTAGTTTAATTTTAACCTACTTCTGGATATTGAGGTAGATGGAAGTAGTAGAAGCGTAACCTAAAATAAGTAGGCTTGAGATTGAATTCTGTCTTAATTTTAATTATTAAAGCAACCATGTAGGGTACAACCTGCCCAGGCTACAGCCAGTTTTTCATGCAGTTTGTAAATAACAGGTTGTAGACTAAGGTGATGCCGACTCTACTGAAATACGCTAAAGACATCAGACATTTCAACACTAGGTTTTCATGTTCCTCCACTTCTTTCACAGTGTTTTCCTCCTCCATAGATGTTCTGCAGCCAAACCGTTATCTCCCGTATCTTGTAAATGGCTACCTAGAGATGATTTACACTACTGGGTTACCACTTGGATGAATAATATTGTGTGGGGATGTGAGATGTTTCTCCTTTCAAATAGTATGGGTTTAGTGAAACAACTTGTTCTATGGACCACCAGGCATGGTTTCTTTCATCGTAAGCTGAGATCAACCTGGTGCAGAGCCTATGAGAATGAGCTGAAGTTTACATTCTTCTATGCCAACTGCCTTGGCCTCATGGTGATAAAATCATGACTGCAAAAGCATAGAATTGCTGATATAAATCGTAAAAATTTTTCAGGGTAACCAGTGCTGTCTTTACCCAAGACACTTGCCGAACTTAGCAGTCAAAGAACAGAGTTCTTTTTTTAAGCCAGCAAGCTGTACCTCTGAATTACCTTTCTTTCTACAGGATTTATAGAAACTCTATATTCAATGTTTTCTAATCAAATTAAGCCTTTTTGAGATATTATTTCCAAATCCTATGTATGTATGTAGATTCCACCTTGCATATCTTCCAGGTTTTTCCATGCAGATGATACTGCTTACTGATATCTCTGTCCTCAGTGTTCACTCTCTAACTGCCAAGTAGGATTTGGGAATAACCAGTTTATGATGATACTTTTTTCAATAATTGTTCCTACTGCTTTGTTGGAAGTTATGCCTCTCTGTGAAGTTATGCTCAGCTGTGAGCAGTCAACTAATTTAGTTTAATAGCAGTTGGACAGTGACTTAAGCTAACCTGGCTTGTCAAAACTGAAGAGGCACTCCCAGGATCCGGTCAGCAAGCCTTGGCAAGCATTTCTTCTGGGGACAACACTGACTTAAGAAACCCTTGGGGAAGCTAACTACAAAGAAAACAAAAAAAAACCTACTTCAGTTCCCCAACTCAGCCGCTAGTTATACTGAAGCTGCTGAGGGGACAGAAGTGAATTTGTGGGGACAGCATTGCCACTGATGGGACTGTTCTGTTAAGCTATCTTTTGATGCGTAGGGTTGGCAGCTTCTTGTTGGAGTGCAAAAGCCTTCCTTTGACATGGTCGTTTCGGCAGTGACTGGACATGGCTGAAATCTGGATGGTCCATCTTACTTTCGAGTGTCCACACCACCCTCTAAATTGACCCGCAGAGGTTAAAGAAAAATACACTGTTGTGTGGCATTGAAAAATGTTCTAGGTGCTATCTGTATGTGGTATATAAACTTCTTAACAAGTTCTGTTTAGAAATAGATGCTTTCCAACCATGGATTTGCCAAAAGCATTTGGTAGCTGGCTAGAGGTATCACCATATTCAAGGGTTTACGTGTAGGCCTTGCATCCAGAATGGCTTTCAAGCTCAAATATTAAGAGTTTTTCATAGCCAATTCTGGTTTAGCAGTAAATGGGGAAAAAGTGCTAATCTTCAGGTCCACTGCAATCAAATTTCATTATTTCCCTCCTGAAGCAGAACCCTTAAACAGGTTTCTAAGTGAGTGGATATTATCGGCCCCTGTTTCTCTATACAGAAAACCAGAACCCAATGGCTTGCATTTTTCCTCTGTGATTTGTGTATGGCCCAATCTATAATAAAATACCTTCTGATGCTATACAGTGTCCAGGTGTTGTCCTTCAAAAAATAGCTTTGATCATGACCATGTACTCTCCTGCACTGCACAAAATGCCAAATATGATGGAAAGCAAGGACAAAGAGAAAGCAAACATGAAGGTGCCTGCATGTAGTTTCTTTTAAAATAATTTAGGAAGAAACACTTTCTGATGTTGATTGTTTATAGAAATATGCACAATGATATGAGGATAGCATGAACCCAGAAGGGCAGAAGCAAAATTATAATAAAGAATTACCTTTCATTTTTAAAGTCTCAATCTGAATTATGTGGGGTTTTTAATCAGAGTAAGTAAATTTCCATCTTAATTTGCACAGTATGAAAAAATTCTAGGGACCATAAGTACTGCTAAATTACAACAGGAAGACCCATTATTCCAGGCTTGTGCAACTAGACATAAACTTAAAGAGCAAAAAAGACTATGTATAATGAAAGCCAAGTACCCTGTCTTAGTAATTTCAGCATAGTATCTTTAACTCTGTTTAAGCTATAGCAGTTCTTATTTTTTAAATTGTTCAGTCTTTGATTTAAAGCCTTCAAGTGATAACTGGTCCATTGCAGTTGTACATAGATTATTCTAGAGGTGAAATCTGACTAACATTTTTAAATTGTTTAGCTTTGCCTTTCACCTGTTAGCTCAAGTTATTCACCTTTTGGTCTGTGTTAACAATATTTTTACTACAGTAGATCTTTTATCCCACACATAGGAAGCCCAGACACAAGGCTGAACCAACTCTTGTTCTCCTCGTTCATGATCCACGGAGATTCTATAGACAATCCCAAAACATTTCTGAAGCTTGCGTAAAACATCTAAGTGCTTCATTCTTCCACATTAAGGTGCCACAGCAGTAGCTCCATTCGTATTAACACAAAGCTGCTCTGTGTCTTCCAGTCTCAAGGACTCAGCTTTATGATTTACTTTTCCCCTCTTGTCTAAAAAGAAATGGCTGAATCGTTAGGTAAAGTATCTTCAACCATGCTGTTAAATACCATGCCTGGATGCTTTTATCTGGGTCATAAATTATATAATCCTCTGTTTACCTCCTCACATCATATTGTTTGCTCCCATGTCATATTGTTATGTGTATGGAAGAGGAGGAGATTGGACACAAATCCAAGCAGCAAAGACTGAGCTGACCTAATAGACCTGATCAATCTTACATCGACTTCTCTGTAAGTGTGACAAAATGTCAGTACGCCCTTTTTTCGGTTGGGGTTTTATCCTTCTAGTTGTAACATTACTATGATAAAAAACTCAGTTTATCATTCTATTCTGGTTCTTGCAAAAGGTGTTAAGTAGTCAAAAACCAGACTAATAATAGATCGTAGGACTGCAAAGCCAGTCCCACTGTGTGCTGCAGCGACAGCAAAGTAGGCTGTGTTGACAGGAGTTTAGCAAATATTGTCGAGGTGTATTACTGAATTATTCAGTGTCATCATTATTTTTGTTCTGCTAATTTTCATGGATTTACTGATGGAGGAAGTGATAGTGTGTATACTGTGTGATCAAGAGATCCACTGGATTCTTGAAACCAACGTGCATGACATAAATGCAGTGAGCTCTGATTTGCTTCAATAGACTCTGATTTGCTGCAAGTAGTTGACAGCAAGTTGGTTACATGAAAATTGGAAGTGTTGCATCACAAGGAATCTGCTGTTTGTACCCATGCAATTGCTTGAAGAGGCAGGACTAGAGTGATAAAGAGAAAGCTGATGTTTGCAGAAGTTAGCAGGGAAAAAAAATCAACGTAAGAATAAAACTGAAAGAACAAAGTACATTGCGTAAGAGATACAACTGACAGGAGACACTAATCTTCACCTAATTGTTATATACTTAGAAGAAAGAGGAGGGCTTGAGAGGCCCATGCTGCACCTTTGGATCGGACTCCTATCTATGTACTCTAGATTTTTCCTCTGTAACAGGACAGTTGTCCATACTTGCCAATCCACCCCAATTAAGACTGGGTTTGAGTTTGAAGGCTGTTCCTAATCCTTTTGTGTGGGGGCTCTCTTCTTCCACTTGGTCTGAATTAACTGATCTACTCTTGGAAAGAAGTTAGTTTTGACGGAGTATTAGGATCAACCAGAATAAGGTTTTCTTGTTTACAATAAGCCTGTTTTTGCACAGAGTTGATCAGAAACGGCTATTCTGAAGTATCAGCTCTGCAACAACTCCACCACGTAGGCGAGTCCTTCAAGAAAGTGATGCGAGGCTGATGGGTGAGCGGTATTACATAAACCCAAGGATGCTCTCAAGCATGAAGGCAGCAGGAAAGCTTTTCTCCATGAAAAGGAATTTATTCTCCTGTCTCGGCACCCCCCAGCCATATCAGGCAGAAGAGAGCGACACTGAGAAGGGCTCCAGCAGTGCGTTAACACAGCCTGTGGTTTGGCTGTTGACATGCTGCCGCCCGTCCAAGGCTGAAGGAACAGCTGCTATTGCTGCTCCTGCCTGGTGGCACAGCCCTCATCTTCCTGTCGAGTGAGAAAGTACAAAATTGTGCTGCTCCACTTTACCACTTTCCCACAGCCACCACTTCCCTGGCCTCCGCGGGCCTCTGAGGCTATGCCTGTGTCCTCCAGCCTGAGCACAGCCCTGCGTGGCCCTCCCACCACCCTCTGTCCCCATTGCTGCCCCTTGGGGAGGGTCTGTGCGTCCCCTGCTGTGCTCACACAGCCAAAAAGCTCAGAAAAGCTTGTTCTGGCTGTGCTTTTCTCTGCTTGCTGCGCACCCAGCAGGGACACCACCTCGGGGCCACCCCTAGCTAAGAATATGTGTGCAGCCTCCGTTTTTCATTTTCTCCCTGGGAGGTGGAGAAGAGCGCGTTTTAAGTGTAATGCTGAGAGTTCAATGCTGCCAAGGAGAGTTTGTCTGGCTGCAGATGTGGCTGGAGCTCCCGGCTTAGTCCCGGCACAAATGAGTTAAGGACAAAAGGTCTTCGTGGCTCTTATGCAAAGAGACAATTTCTATGGCAGCTAAGGGCAGCATTAGTATTCATGCCTTGGCTGGTCTGGCAGCAAGGCGGCTAACTTGATATTAACTGTGGCACAATGACTGGGTTTTATGGGCTTTTTCTTAATATCTATCACAGGTAGCCAACCAAGTGGCTCTTTATCCTAATTTCCTTGGGGTACCTGTTTTCCTACCCATGCCAGTGACAGGCCTTGGGTTTTTCTTGCAATGGTGGTGTTTTATTAAGAGCCACAGGCAGGTTCCCTGCCTGGCTCATTTGTTGAAATGTTGTAATCCTGTATTGGTTTATTTTTCAGCTGACCAAAATTCTTCTTAAATTTAAGTCATCCGTGTTTACGAATACTTATACTGTGTAATATACTAAAGATTTTTCCTAGTGTTTGAACATGACCAGAGATTTGCAGCTGAGACATTTCCACATCATATGCATTAGAAAAGTGTTACCCTAAATGACTAATGGAAATTACTTCTGCTTCAGGAAGCAAAATGATGCTGAGTGAAATAGAAGATGGTTTATATGGAAACAAGAGTACACTCCCCTTTGCCTGGGCCCGCCAAAATGCTCCCTCCCCTTCCCCCTTGTCGTGTGTTTCACCACAGCACAAGGGTGTGCCAGAACATGTTCCCACAACCTTTAAACCCATTCAGCACAGCCTGCAACTTTCCTTGCTATTTTTGTATATTCCACTCAATGATTAAGTGCTGGGGACTGTGATAATACATCTTTTCACCACCAGTACCCAGCAGAATGCAGCCTCAGCTGCTCACAGATTGCTTTTTCAGTTATTCTTTCTAAAAAACATGGATTACCAATAGATTATCCTTCTGATTATAAGGGTGTACACTTGAAGATGTGTTCTTCCTGGCCAGGGTTACAGCTCTTAGTAATCAGGTATTATTCTTGTTGACAATATGATTTCTGCATTTAACCGAAGCCCTTTTGCAGGCTGTCTTTGCCAATTATAAACAAAGTGGCTCATCTGCTGCTGAAGATTAACCACCTCTGAGTCGAAACAGGCCAGCTATTTAATTATACGAAGCTAGAGCACGCTGTGGTTTCCTAACACCTCCGGTCGTATAGCGGTATTTTAAATTTGCTACAACTTCTCAGTCTTTTCACCAAACACGCTACAGTCCATTCCAGAAAGGGCCCTTTCTGCTCTGACATCTGCCAGTTTTTCTATTGCTCAGCAACAGTCTGGACCTGCGAACCCCACTACCATAGCAAGGTTGATTCAATCCCACATTGGCCACATATAAGAGTGACTATCAAATCACTCACAGAACTTGTCAACACCAGAACAGTGTCTCCCATTTTTGGGTTGAGGTGCTGTGATACAGCACAAATAAACTATCACAATTGCTCCTGCGGTAGTCAGCTGACGATGACCAAGGCACAACACATCCATCGTGACTGATGAGCAGCCCGCTGACAGCTCACAACTCAAATCGTGTTTGTTTCATGTGGCATCCTGGTGAATTAAAGCCACCAAATGGTAACGTCACCACTGAACAAAGTAGGAGAATATCAGCCACTGCAATGTGGGCAGGATGTGATGGGATCAGAAATCAGAGGTTTTGGTTCCCACCTTCCCACTCATCTTCAGAAGCACCTCAATCCTTGAGAAGTCTTCATCCCCTGAGCTTCCACATAGGCTCTGCAGCGATATTTGAAAGCAGGAGTTTGTCTTCCAAGGACCTTTGGCACCAGTGAACATTTTAACATTAAGGCCTGACTCACAAAATAGAGTGGGGGTACTTGTAGACAGCCAAAATCTGGATCTGACCCCGCACAGACCTGCAGAGATAAGTGATTTTTCGTGCCAAGGTGACCTGGTAGGAGCAGGGTCAGGCAGAAGGGGAAAGCACTCCCCTGATGGGTTAGCTCTGGGTCTGCAAGATGTATCCAGAGTCCCACAGAACAGCCATGAGAAAGCCTCTTTCTGGGAGCAGAAAATGAAGCTGGTTTGGTACCTGCCAACCATGGGTGGTATAAGTTGTACAGACAAAAGGCCAGACCTCCACAGATACAAATCTCCAGGTTCCACTGACACAGCAGCTCTGCTCGTTTACACTAACGGGAGGTGTTGCCCACGGTATTTCAGGTGTCAGATTCTAATTCATGCTCATTCTCTACCCCACTGCAAGGCAAATCACACTCATTAGCAGGCTCTTGGCTGCAGAAAATATTGCATTATGCCCCTGGTGTCTTTTTAAAAAGTAAAAGCAAAACCTTAACTTGGTCCTTCCAAATCATGGTATGAAAATGTATGCCAAAACCATGCTGTAAAAATATTTGGAATGCTAAAAATATATTGGCATTTGAAAGAGGAAGCACTCCCAAACAAACCTGCCATGATGAACACTGTTTATTTTCCATACGTTTATTTCCAAACAGGTTGAGCACATGGAATGATCATTTCTTCTTAGGGTCTTAGTAAGCCCAAGTACCACTGACAGCAGTTCCTAGCATAACTGTAGCTGGGTTTCCACTGCTGTCACCTCCTGTCTGAGCATCCAGTCCAGGCACTGTTGTCATCAAATTGGAAACTTTTTTCACCAAAGGGAACTACGAAGATTGAGTTAATGAGAACAAAAATCTCACCTCAGGAAAGACTAGCATTTTCAAATTGAAGCCTCTGAGAATCTCCTGTGTTATTTTAAAGGCAGAATTTGCTGATTTATCAAATCATCAGACAGATCAATTCACGAAAACATTTCCTACTTTCTCAGTGCCCTGTGCTGATGCACTTGCACATTGCTCATTTTCCACCACTGAATTCATGCTGTGGTAAATCAAACGTTAATATGAAAGTCTCTGCAGCATCCTATCATGGCAAAATAATGATACCTTAGAAGCATATTTTTCCAGCTCAACTGTAAGTACCAATGTATTTTTTATACCTCTGCAATCAATATTCATCTTTAAATATGAGAGACCTACAGCATTTCTTGTGAAAGCATCTCAAAGGGCCAGAGCATGGGGGATGTAGAAGGCCCATGTTACAGAGAGGGGAACTGATGCCAAGAGGAGGGATGAAGACAGTGTTGTGTGAAGGCAACGGAAAGGCAGAAAAGCAGTAGATAAATTTTCTTATGTTGTTCTTGTCTGATTTAAGCCTCAAGCCATTTGTACTACATCATTAGTAAGAAAGTGCTGCCAGTAGAGTTTGAACATCTTTGATGGTATTTTGCATGACCGTATTTGTGTATGTGTTTCTAAATAAAATCTCCTCTGCAGAAGACTGTAACAGTCAGCTTCACACTTTTTCAAGGCAAAAAGCTTCACCTTTGTTCTTTCTTGCCAGTATGCCTCACTAAAATTGAGCCTGGCTTTTTGATGACTGCCTGAGGTGGTTTCTCTGTGTGCTAGAAGAATCATTTCAAAAGGCTTACTTGTTCTAAAGTGCACCAGAGGAATGCGGGGAAGTGCACTGCCAAGGGAAAAGATAAACAGTACAAACAAAAAGAGCAGTTTAATCTTGCTCAGCTGTATCTCAGCTGCAATTCTACTTTCTCTGGGCAGCTTTGGCACAGCCAAGATGCAAGCCGCCAGCGAGGAAGTACCACTTGCAGTAGCACCCAGCCCCGCCTTCAAACAGAAAGATCACACCCACAGGAAAAAAGCACACTTCTGTATCTATCATGTATAGCAGGAAGCTATGGTCTGCAGTCAGACTTATCACAGATAATGATTTTTGCTTAGCAAGCCTGAAGATGAGTCATTAGATCCATCAGCTCGAGCATTGTGTGCTGCTTCATGCCCGGCACACCCCGAGCAGACAAGGCAGCAGGGTGGCCGTGTACCTGCCCATGCCCACAGGACAAAAGGCTTGAGCTGAACCCTGTTCTTGCCGGCAGCAAGTCCTCTGTAGGTTATTTGATATCTTTGCCCTTGTTTCTCCTCCTTTGTAATGAGATTATCCCCCTCTATTTGATCTAACGCTGGTGGTATCTCCCACTTCCAAAACGCGTTATAATCATTGTGTAGAGGGACGTTTGTGGAGATGTGCTTTACAGCTCCAGGGTTACTGGTGGCATGAGAAGAAAGTATATTGCCCTCCAAATCCAAAGAGTTAATGTACAACAGGCCTCCCGTCTCAGAGCTGGAGATGCCAAAAAAAATGCTTCACGGTGGACTCTCTCTCTTTCTGGCATCTTGCTGTGGGTAAGGGGAGGGGAATCCCAGGGAAGGATTCAGTGCAGTAGGGCCTTTAAATAATATTTGATCTAATCAACATCTTAAGGCAATAAAAAGTACTTCACAGTATGATTTCTTTATGGTGGATATTCGATGATACTGGTTCATGTTAGCTGAAGCTACCCACAAAAATTTGTATGGTCCAAAAGAACAAGTCACTAAAAAATCCCTCTCTCTCTTTTTCTGTTCTCGTGGGGCTGCCGCAAGCCACTCCGAAGAAGCAGGCTTGGGCCAGGGAATTCCTCTCTGCAGCCCTCATCTGCAGCAAATCCTGTCCCGGTGTTCCTGGGAGGCCGTCTGGCTGCAGCAGGCTCCCTGCGGGTTGCCAGGCAGTGGTGTGAGCACTGCTGTGTCTTCACATTAGGCTCTGCTTTTATTCTCCACTGCTCTTACAAGAACCTACCCTTCCACCAAAATAGGAGGTTTTCTTCCTCCAGTATGGCAGCTTGGGAAAAACAAGGACTAATTTCAGATCTGAGGTGCGTCACAGCTGATTAACAAAAATCCCTAAGCAAGAACAAGCCTCCCCTTTGAGCTACTTTGAAATAACCTTTAGCACAAATGTCTCTCTAGGCTCAGGCTGTCTGAATGCAAAGCAGACAAGTCCCATGGGCTCTTTCACCTGCTCTCTTATATCTCTTCTGTATTTTCTTGTTGTAATGTATTTACATTTAAAAGTAACACAGGGAGAAAAATTGCACCTTGTGGGAAGTTTAGCTCTTGCTCACACGATCTGCTTTCTTTTTTTAGCGTGATGCTTCCTGTATGCTCAGGGAGGTCAGTCGCTGTTCCTGGCAAAGCACAATCCCAGCAGAGAGAGGCACGCAGGAGAGAAGGGAGTGCAGGATGGGCCGTTTCTGTACAAGTAGCTAAGTAGCCAGCACAAGAGGACATAAGAATTAGTAAGGAAGATTTTTTTCATGCACAAACTCCCCTTCTTTCTGGCTTCCTGAGAAGCTGGCAGAGCAAGTGCAGCATCTCTTGCCGCAAACCTGTGTCTCGGAGATGCACATGATTTCGAGTGTGAAGGTGAAAGGAAGGTTGCAGCCGCCTTGGCTTGTCACCTACAGCTCTAAAGGCACCACTGGAATAAAGCTCTGGGTGGTGCCCCCTGCACCCACAGGCAGCCAGGGGACAGGGGAAGAGGAACACTGGGGAGCAGCAGAGCCCAGCATCCTGCGCAGCTCTGCCCCATGTGCTGTTCGATTCTGTAACCTTTTGCAACACTCCCAGATCCAGGTGGGAGAAGAGAGGACATCCCTCCTCCCTCCTTCCTCCAGTGCCACCGGCTGTGTTCTGGGACCTCAGTGTCCCGACCGGGCTGAGAGCTGCTCCTGCTGAGGAGGCCTCCTGTCTGCGCTATCGGCAGCAGCCACGGTCATTCTTTCCGTGTGATAAATATGGTAACAGAGTTTGCACAAGGTCAGAGCTGGGAATAAATTCCATTGCTCAAATAGGAGACAGCTAAGTTTCATTCACTCGCCACCGTTCCAGCTTCGTGTCAACGCCGTTCGTTAAGGGCGACCTATTATGGGTGACCTAGAAGCTGCCCTGGAAACCAGATTCAGTTATTATCTCTCCTAAAAGCTTGCAAAAACACCTCGGGTACAGTCAGTGCCCAAGCATGCCGGCCCTGTTTGCTCCCAGCTGGGCTGGTGGTGCTTGCACAGGCTACACATGTTTGGGCAGCAGCAAGGACAGAAAGCAGAAGGCTGGGCACAGCGCACTTCGGAGCCAGATGAAGGCTGCCCTTGCATGGCGGTACGGACCCAACTGAGGTGGCACGGCGCTGGACCCGGCTGCTTCTTCTGCATCCAGAGGTCGCTGGCACCGTCACACAGTGGTTGTGCAGCCCCAGCAGCACATGCCCTGTTCCCAAAAGGCTTGTCTTGGCTTGAGTGAGAGTGCCCCTTTCCATGCATCTGGATGTTGCAAATAGATGCAATTGCTTGCCAAAAACTAGCAGTTGGGGACTGTGCTAATAGATGCACAGAGACACAGAACTATGTGTTACAGGCAAGTTTGGTTGGTTTTGTTGGTTTGGTTTTTTTTAAATCTGGCATTTCAACAGCCCCGAGCATTTGCATTTGTGATTTTAAAAAGGGAGTAAAAGAACATTAAATATTCCATGTGTTAAATATGGCAATTGCACATTGAAGACCATTAATCTCTCTCTGCTACCCTCTTTTTTTCCCAGATAACATAGAAAAGACTTATTCTGGAATACCTGCAATACACAAGTGTTGTCCAGGTTAATAAATCATGGGTAAATCATCTGTCCATACACGTAACAACTGTTTGGTGAACATGGGAGAGGAAAAAAATCTTATCTAACCATAGCTGATGGCCTTTACACAGTTCTGAGTAAGACGTTACCTAACAAATGGATGTTTTATTTCAATAATAAAACTGCCTTCCATCTGTGCAGCAGTGTTTGCGATCTGCTCAGGTTCACCCTGCAGCTGAAGTTAAATTAATACTTATACACATTTATCTCTGGTTGAAGAGCCAAGAGTGTCATTTCAGGTAACGATGTTTTGACTAGAGGGAATACACTGTGGAATAATAAGTAATAATAAGTAAGCTTTCTGCTATAGATCATATTGAACAAAGTGAAATCAAAAATACTAAAGCTGGATCAAGTGAAGGTGAATTGGGCTGCTTCATCTTCATGCTGGTTTGGATACTTAAGGAAATAATTTTCTGTCTTTTCTATCAAGATGCTGGCCTAAGTGACACTTAGGTTGCTCATTCCTAAACTGCTGCTGTTCGTTACTTTACATTTGAGAATCTGCAGAATAATGTCATTCTTATGCTTCGTTATACGGATGAAGAAGGAAAATTTTCAGGATGGAAGGTGGCATAATTTACACAAGGTAACTCTAACACTGAAAACTGACCTCTGAAATCCAATAGCTCACCACTGTACAAAGATCTACCTTTGTCTCAGTGTGCAGAAGCAAGTTTTAAGACTCTTCATAAAAGAAAAAAAGCAAATTACAGTCATTTCCAGTTCTTGTCACATAGATTACTAAATTTTTAATTGTCATCTGTATGTTCACAACAACCAAAGATAATTCCTGCCCTAAGGAATTGTCAAATCTAGTTAAAGACTGATGCAAGTATAACATATTACTGGTAAGCCACTTCCATATTTTAAAAGTATCCAATTAAACTTGAAAACATACCTTCACAATCATCTGGTACCTTGTACTTATACAGATATGACTTCTCTAATTGAGTTTGGCAAGAATATTTATGCCCAGTACACATCAGCAATGCTTGCTGATATGTTTGCGCTATGCTCCTTCAATATTTCACCGAGGGCCCGAGGGCCAATTTGAAATCTGCACGCTGTTTATTTTCATTTTAGGCTCCCTCAGTGACCACATCAGTTGTTCACTGACAGCACATTTGAAAGGCTCCATTGCTCTAGTTGGTTTTACTTATAGGCTATCCAAGATCTTTTGGGATGCCAAGGCGATAAGCACCACGGCAGGCCTGTAAAGTAGCCTAGCAGGGCTCACCTCTGATGGAGGTGGAAAGAGGGGAGGTGCTAATGCCAGCTTGGGAGAGTGTAAACAAAGTTATCTTCATGAGGAGTAAACAGATCCAGCTCTTGGCACAGAAGAAGGGTGGGAATTATGGCTGAATTAACTTTCTCTGTTTGCATTGCTAAGGCTTTAATGTGTTTGTAGAATGAGTTTAAAGAGACATTTGGATGTTTACAAGGATCTTCCTTCTGTTTTCTATTCTAAACACATTCTCCTTTGAAATATTGAGCCTTAAGCCAAACGCTTAAGTCTTTAATGAGAGTTTTGCCTAAGTAATAAAGTGAATAATGACTTCAGGTTTTGGCCCTGGATAAAAACAAATGTTCTTCCTGACAGAGAAAAATAATCCATTGATATGAAGTATCTAAATGGTCACTGACACAATAAATCATTTCATAAACCCCTGACCACTGATCTTTCAAATGCTTTGTAGTTCAAAACGGATATACTGCATGCTTTAGAAAGTCTTTAATTGTGCACTTTTTCCAACGCAAGTATTCAAACCTCTCATGTGACTTGTTTTTAAGACAAAGCCTTGAGAGGGGGTAAGGGTGGCTGGCCTGCAGCCTGATGGCTGTCTCCTGGGCAGATGTGCTGGAGGAGCAAAGGGCAGTTCTGACACATCCGTCCGGAAGCAGCAGCAGCTTCGCTCTCCTCCCTGGGTAATAGCACCAAAATACTCCCGTTCCATCATTTACTTCAATAAATCATCTTCTCCCTCATGGCATACTGGGTGATATTACTGCTTTTATATAAAGCATAAGCAATGCTGCTGTCTCAAACAGTTCCCAGTCTGGTGTAGCAGAAGGATATCCTCACAGTTACCAGGATCTGTCCCATACTCAGTACTTAAAGTTAAATATCAGTAAGCTAGAGAACTGCATTGCAGCTTCTGTCGATGACTGCTCCTAGTGAATTATCTTGTCTACTGTTCTCTTTCAGAAACCTCTTCAGTGGAGACTTTTTTCTCCTCCTGGATGCTGTATGCCTACACAAATACAAGCGACCAGCAGAGGAGATCCCAGAGGAAAAAGATATTCTTTTCCCAAGTTGCTCTGCACCATGCCAGAATTGGATGGGTGGCATAGAACAAGCACCTAAGCACTTGCTAAAGGACATGGAGCGAGATGCATCCTCAAGATGCACAGTAAGAGGCAAGTCCATGAATCTCCTGGAGAGCTTTGTGCTTGTCAGCTCAGTGATAAATCGTCTCGCCAGAAGTGTGTGTGTTCTTTCAGGAACATTTATGAACCAATGGGAGATATATATAAAGAGGACAACACATTGGGACTGGCCATGTCATGCAATATACTTCCCTTACTCAGATATTCTGACAAGGTCCACTGAGTGTTATCAAGGAAGACAACAAAGCATTTAAAAAGTCTAAAATTTACTCTTTTTTTCCCCCCCCACATTGTTGAAGGAAAAGACAGATTAGAGCATATTTCCCTAAGCTAGGCTTGGGTCAATAAACTTGGTATATTCTTAAGGATAAGTTTTTAAAGACTAGTACCTCCCATTTGTAAATTTGCCCATTATCTCTGCGCAGTCTAGAGTTTTAGTAATAAGACGTTTTTCTGATCAGGAACACTAAGTGGATTTTTAAACAAAATGAAAAGAATTCCTTGTTCAAATATGCTGGAGGAAAAGAAAGAAAAAGGAAGAAAAAAAAAAAGGAAGACGGGTAGGTAGATTTGTGTAAAATCTGAAAAACTAACTATTCTTAAATTACCCCATTTGCTCACTCAGGTGTTTCTACACATTTTGTAGAGGAAGAAAGCTCTTATCCTGGATGTTTTAAAACCCACAAACTCACTAACAATGCAGTGCTCAGCCAGCCCTGTGACCTCTAAATTTCCTGCATGGCTCAAATCCCTCATTAGTGAGACACCCTTTATTCCAGAGCAGCTGACTTTTGGAGTTGCAAGAAATCCCTGTAAACTCAGGGGATACTTTTTTACATCACTACTGAAATCCACTCTCCTAATCTCCATCCCAAGGCAAACTGTGAGAGAGGTACGTATGGGACTGGCTATGTCTCCCCTTGTGAGACGCAACGCTTTGTACAGTCTTCGGCAGCTCTCTCATGTCCCACAACCCTCAGGGTCTCTCCAGCAGAACTGAAGCCTAATTTTGTCACGTTGAGGAAGAAACTTGATGAAGCATTTAAAAAGAAGGACAAAAAAAGTATGCATTATTTTTCCTTCTATGCTGGTGACTACAGAGTTACACAAGAGTATAAGGAAGGAAGTGAAGAAACTGGGTCGCTGTGCTCTCTCACACCAAAAACTTCCCGCAGCTCCTCAGGCCAGTGAGAAGGGGATCTCAAATGTGCTATGACAGGTAAACACGGCACTGGGTGTATCAAGGATATTGAGGGCAATGTTAACCATATCCCAGGGTATCTCTTTGTCTTCCTTAGTTCAGACCCTATATGCAAACATCAGACATATCAACAAATAAATACAATACATATCAGTGCCACGACTGTGCTTCCAAATGGGATGAAGCAGGATAGGACTTTGCTGAGTGGCTGCCCAAAGTTATGTTTGTTTTATGAGCCAGATTTAGCTGCACACAGCTCATTCTGATACAAGACTTGCCTACTCCATGCCACAGCTAAATTAATTGCTTGTGCTTATCAGCTAAGTAGTTTGCAGTTCTGTTCCTCTCGACTTAAGACACATTTATAGTCAGAGGCGAGCTGATGCACAGATGGCATTTTCTACATCAGTGTGTCTGTTCCTCAAAGGAAAAGTATTTTGTTGATTTTTTACAAAGAAATCCCAATGTTACATTTTTTCCACAGCAAAGGAGTGTGTTTCTCTGCAGCCTTTCCACACAGTTTTATGTCTCTGGGACAGGTGTCTCTTCATCAGACTCTGGACAGCTAAACACCTCCTGTGGCTAAGTGCCTCCCTTTCCACACAGAGAGTCAATTACATCCTAAAAAACTAATTAGGCACTGGCTTCCAACTAAACACCCAAGCCTCCACCTTTAAAAGTTGTCACCTCGTGCTGCAAACCCCACTTTTCCTTGCTGCCAGCCTTGCTAGTCTCAGGATGGTGCCTGCCGACTTCCTGGTGGTCCTGACAGGGAGGAAAGAAATGGGGAGAGGGTTGTGAGTGTCCCCTCAGTACTGGGTACATTTCAGCTGTTCCCATTTTAAGTTCAAAGCCTTCTACATGGCAGCTGAATGGGAGGCTTTCCAAAATCTACAGGAGACTGGGAAGGAATCCAGCATCACAAGGAATATCCTGATGGAAACAGAAGAACTGGCAAATAAGCATATGTGAAACGTACCCCTTTTTGTCACAACCAGAGGCACTGTTTTCCCAACAAACACCCTATCCGTTTGGAAAAGAACAGTCGCTACTCGTTTCTGTGGATATGAGCCTTGCTGCCTAGCCAAAGAGAACTTAAAGCAAGCAGGAAGGCTTGCTCCCTGCACATGACCCTGCTCCTACCTTCTGTTCTCATTTCAGTGCTGCTACCCTCTTTTTAACAGACAGTATTTTTCTAAGATCCTAGACCCCCAGACTATAATAGTGTCCCACATATGGGTGCATTTTCAGGGATAAAGATGTATCACGAGCATGAATTTTATAGGACTGGGCCTTCTAGTTCTCCTTTAAGGCCTTGCAACGATTTCTCTCCTGCCAAATCCCTTTCTGTCTAGATCCTGCTCTTAAATTCAGACTCCATTTCCTGTGGCTTTGCTTTGGCTGGAGTTTGTGCTTTTCTTCCTTCTTAATCCCTCAACTTTATTTTGCTGTATTTTTTGTCTTTCAAGCTCGTAATAGTGTTTCTGTAATCAGACTTCTTCTGCACAGCACGTAAGTGGCAACACCACGGGTCCATCTCAGACGATTAGTTTGCAAGCATGGGAAAAGGCAGAGAAAAACACTCTGTCTAAATACTACTATGTAAACCATTATAATGGTTGCTGTCTGCAGAAAGTCCTTTTTTAAAAAAATTTTTTTAGAATTACGATACCTCAAATGCCATACGCATTCTAGGCACGGACTTTCTAAGTCACAGATTTGCACTAAAATCAGTGTCTCCTCAACTTTCTTCATAAGTAAAGATCCTAACTCTTTCCTGGTCTGCCCTCCGCTTTCTCCGAGGGCTGTGATATTACCAGCAGTGATTCAGAGAAGCAAAGGCTCCTGCTTTGTGTGTATCAGTGAAAAGCCCAAGGACAGAGCAAGCCAGCGTTTCTGGCAGTGCAGCCACATGATAATTAAACAGCCCTGGTAACATATCCGTCGGTGCAGGAATGGCATACTTTCCTGGTGAGTTGGCAGGGGCAGGTAGTAAAGCTTGCATGCTTACACGTCCATTATGAACAGACCTATTAAAAGCCTCTCCTCCCAAAGGAATGCTGTAGTATACATGGAAATAAGTCTGTGGTCACCCAGCATTTCGCAGGTATCCAGCTGCACACTCAGCAGACATCGAGCAGGCAAAGCCGTACTGCACCTCCCAGGCAGAATCCAAATATTCTTGCTGAGAGAAGCAGAATCCTTTTAGTTTGAGCAGAGAGGGTCCATTTGCTCTCAGCAGTGTTTGGACCACAGAACAATGCCATTTCTCATTCTCTTCAAAGAAAGATGGTTGCAGGTATATGTACAAGCCCTCAAGTATTTTTTTTCTCTGTCTGAAATCCTCCTCATTACTTCACGAGTTTCTTAGCCAGTATCTCATTGATTACTGTTGCTATAACTCCTCCTAAACAGATAAAATATCTGAAGTGCTTTTGAGCAATGTCCTCTCTGCACTGACGTGCATAGAAATACCTCTCATACTTTCTGGATCTAGCTTATCTTTCCCAAGGGCTGAGGCATGACGATCCTTCGCTATTCTTTTCCCTGGTATTTACAACTGTGCTTCTGCCCTTCTCAAAGGATGAGAGAGGTCAGAATCCTCCCCCATACATTTTGCTGAAGTTACAGTATTTCAGACAGGTTATTGATGTTAATGTAACTAATTGTTTTAGAACATATTTTACTGTCTTATAATATTTATGGACTTCATTGTCCGTAACTACTCCCTTCAGGCATACTTCCTTTGAAGTAAGGGGTACAAGTGTAAATGCTTGAAATCTCACGAGCTGCTAGGGTTTAGGATGCATGTGATAATGATTAGTATTTTCTTCAGGAACTTCATATTTCTGGGATATTCTTAACATTGAACTCTCGCATCCCTCGGACACTCAAAACTCCCAGAGGATCTAGGGAAGTTACAGTCCAGCCAAGTCCACTTATGCCCACAGTTCGCTTTTCACACCTCATTAAAAAAGTGATCCAGGATTTCTCTTCAAAGCTTCAGCAGCCTCGCACATTAAAAAAGAAACCTTTCAAAAACAGACCAGCATATGCTGAGAAGTGCACACGATACTCTGAGAGGGATTATATGGCAACAAGGAACTATTTCTGTGCAAAAATCAAACCAGAAAAATATTTTTAAAAGGCAATGCAATATGAATGAAACCAGCAGCTCCACCTGACTCCAAACAAGATTCCAAGGTCTTCAAGGATTCATCTATGCTTACCAGTTCTGCTCCTTTAATTATGCTAACATAGAGCAGTATAATGCCTTTCTGGCACAGCAGCAATTATACTACTACAGTTTAGTCCAGTTACACACAGCAGAACAGGGTACACCGACAACTTTTTTTTATAGCTCCGTATGCAGATTGCTGTTTTTACTGGCTATATATATATGTTAGCAAAAAATCATATTCTTGGTAATAAAACTTCAGCGTCAACTAGGTACAAGTCTCATCTGAGTCACCTTTACCTGAACTTGCTCACTTCTCTATCACTTCTTTGGGGATTTTTTCTTTGGGGATCTTTTTATTGCAACCCCACTTTGCCTTCCTCTTGCAACACTTTCAGATTAAACTTATGGGTATGATCATCTACATCCCAATTTTCCTTCCAACAGTCACTTCCTCTTCTTTCCTATCAGATGGATTAACAAACCAGCTGCAGAAGAAGGCTAACATGAGCCCAGTTATTCCAGCAGGACAGGTGGGTGTTAGGCAATACTGTTACCTACTTATTCCTGCATTTTCATATAGGAAGACAGGGAATTAATATTTGAGAGAGTTATAATTTTTTTTGTTAAAACCAGACTGCCTCATCAGCCTATTTTCCATTGCAAAGAGGTTTCCATAAGTACAGATCTCATTTTTCCCCACACAAGTTCTCTCTGAGGCTCTTGCACATTTAGATTTATCAGATATTTGAATTTGAAATTAACAGCCATCCCACAAAACTGGATAAGGTACCTACGTGTGTACATCTATCTTCCCTACTGCTTCTCTAGTAGCAGCAACATGATTACTCCCAGCCACAGGAGATCACTACTGGAATAACCCCCTCATGCTTCCTGAAGGGAGTTGGCATCCTCTCAGCCCCTGTACACACAGTAACACATTCTCCTCTGAGGTAATCACAAGCTGAAGGCAAAAAGGCAGAGAATCATCTGAAGATCACTACCACCTCTGAGTACATGTCTTCATGCCACCATAGGTATCAGTAGTTTGGAGAGGGGTCTGAGAGCCCAGGCTTGTCTATTAAAAAGGAGTATGAAGAACTGTTTATTTAACTGCAGTCTGACTGTCCAGGGAGATGTCCTGCAACTCTTTGGACTGGTAAACTTGAGGATTATGCCTCCAATAGTTGGGTCAGCTGCAGGAGCAGTTGGATTTTCAGAGGGGAAGCACGAGAAGGACATTGGAGACATGCCTGCACCTCACTGATGTCCTCCTTGCAGATGGGGTAGGTACCAGGCTGCTGGAAAATGTTGCTCAGGGAACTAATCTGCAACCCCAGCCAAGAAAACTTGCTTTCACCTGAAACCTTTTCAAGCTTTTACCTCTGAAAGCTGCGGAAGCAAAGGGCTGCACAGGGCTGAGTATGGCAAGGTTTTGATCCCTGATTACTTTGTGTTGGTCATTTAAACAAGCTAGCAACAAACCGAGGAAAGTACTTAGCTGACGTGACTATTAAAGACCAAAAAAAGGCCAAGCTTCAAAAATCTGTCTTCCTTCATATTTACTCTAGTGAGGGCAGACAGACTGCAAAACACACAGTGGTGGGAATAGGAAACTAAAGCCCCACACTGACTCAAACATTAGCCTGAATCCTCCGATGACCCAGATCACAAAGATTAAAAGCACCACAATCCTTGAACTAATGAAGTAGGTAAGTGGCTAAGACTTAATGATGGTGTGACACTGGGTTACAGTCTGTGTACATACTGCTATAAACAGAAACTATTTGGCTGATGAATTTATTTTTCCCCTTTTTTCTCAGCCTGTCTGGAACCAGCACTTATGCCCTCATAGCATCTTGATCCTGCCAACAATTGTGAGAGGGACATTAAATGCTAGTAGTGTCAGAAATGCAGTAGTACAGAAATGGCTTAACTTCCTCCCATCAGCTGCCCTTTTTTATTATTTACACTGTAAGCTGTTTAACTAGGGCAGGAACAACTTATTTTTATGGATTTGCATGCTGGATTCAAACCACAGCTCTTATATTTCAGTGGGACCATTAGCTGCTGCTATAAGAAAAACTAAAATAAAGAATCATACAGGGATGTGCAATGAGAAAGTCTAATGGTTACTGAAAAAACCCACACATATAGAAAGGGCAGTAGTCCAATGATAAATGACATCTAGTACAGTTTTGTGACAGTGCTAGAGAGAGCAAACAAGGCACTAACAAGCACTTGTTATCAGAGGAACGATTACAGCACTAGCAGTTGTGGGTGAATGAGAAATATCTGTAGAAAAGCCTGTACCTCTACCATGCTGCTTTGATAACAAAAGCAAAGGAGACTCTGAGCTACTAAACTGCTGCATAAAGAAGGAAGATGATACAAGCAACTCAGACATTGTGGCAAGTCACTTCAAACTTCAGATAGCCCCAAAATATACCACAATTTCTAAACCTATGTCTAGGAAAGCACCAGCCGTTAGAGCTTGTGGCAATGGTTTTGTGAGCTGTTCAGATACCACAGCGATGGCTGTCACAGATGTACTCAAGCTTATAAAATATTTCATAGATGGTTG
>NW_009709921.1:7588-16349 GCF_000703405.1 Apaloderma vittatum | reverse complement strand
ACTCTTTCCATTTTCACGTGAGTGGGACAAGGCTGCAAGGTTCCTCATGCAGTGAGAGAGACTGCTTGTGAAAACTACAGTCCGTTAAAGGACCAGAAAAAGGACTTTTTCTTTTTTTTCACTTTTGTTTAGGAAGAGACAAATTCTAGAATATGATGTATTTCAGCAGGGCTGCCTCACTCTTGAGAGACTGGATGGCACTTTTGGAGTACTTCAGTGGACCAGAAGCTGGGAGAGCTCGAGGTTGATCTATGTGCAGGGACTCCAGGAGGCCTTGGGCCCTGCCTTTGTGTTTGGATATCCCTGTATTGCTAACTGCATCTGTTCTAACTCTCCTTAGAGCCTAAATAATTGGGGGATCCCTCTAAACACTGCAGGCAAGTACATCGTCCTTGGCATTAATATGGCTGCCAGCCTTGTACATGCTGCTGTTTTGTAATCAAAGGAGTGAAGACTGCAATTAGTTGCTCATCTTTCAAGCCTTTATTTTCAAGAAGGTAACACTCCCAGCTACAACCGAAATGATTAAGGCAGCAGAAACTGCAGAGCAGATGAGTAAATAATAACCATCTGACTCATTTCCTAAGTCAGAGGTATCTGGAAACCAAAAAAAAATAGCAAGTCACAGAGCAAAAGACTTCATCTTTTGACAATTTCACTTTTTCTTTTTACTGTACATGGAGAGAGAAAAGTGTTCAGTGCATGGGCCTTGCGACAGTGTCTTGCTAAGGCCATTTTTGAAGGAACCTTTACTGTGTGATATTTAGAGAAATGCTATGCCTTAAAGCACAGTGCATATCCAGGGGGTCTGCAATGCACCTTCCTGAGCTCTTGGCAGCATGGGGCTCTCTATTTCTGTCTTCTTACTCTCCCAGTTGCAGGTCACCTGTGGTTTGTGTTATTATTTATGGCAATGGTCAGATGGATCAGGACTGATTTTGAAAAAAAATAATTGCCTTGCTGCAAGGAGTATTGGAGAGAAAGTAGAGTGTGAATTAGAAGAAACCACAAACAAACTGAACCTTGCTTATGTTCATGAGTGAACTTATTGTCTGAAGGTGGCTGGTCTCTACCAGCTGCTGCTGACACCAGCCTGCTTTCCTCTGCAGATACAAACAAACCTCAGGGACTTAGGAACTGAATTCACCACTCTTTAGTATATTCATGAAGCTGTAAAGAAGCCTAATTTTGAGGGTAGAATGTAAGTGCTATATTTGGTTTTTGCTCATCCCCAAGCAAGGGAATTTTTATTAGAATATTTAACATAAACTGGCATTCTAGAGGGGAGCCTTACCTTAGATGTACACATCTGGAAATTCATTACAATAGTAAATACATGATATAGAAATAATTCAGCTCACCATGATAACTTGCAGCCTGGATTTAGGAGGTTAAGAGGTAAAATGTTAAGGCAGATATGAAGACTAATTCATTTGAATTTAACTTTAATGTCCAACAGAATGTCATTGTAGTGCCAAGTCACTCCAAAAAATGACTGCTCAAAAGTGAGACTCAGGAAAACATTATTCGAAGTCTCAAATTAAGGAATATAAAAAGTAGAGATTGTTTACATTATTCATAACAGCTTGTCCAGGGAAAGATCCAAAGAGCCTGAGCTTTCAGAAAGTTCATCCAGTGATGATTGCTCGCTTGAAGCCATTGGACTACATAAATCACTCAGCCACAGTAGTCTTCAACGCCCACAGCAGAGAAGGCCAAATAAAAAGAAGAAAAATTTAAGAATACAGAAAATTAAGAACAGTCCTGAGCAGTGGAAGATAACTTCCAAACCTATGAATCAGTGGCTTCAGTCTTATGTTTACATAGTACCCATTTGTTCTCAAGAGTTTATTAAAAATAACATCATTTCAAATTTGAGTAGAACAAACTGTACCAAAACTATAACCAAAACATATGGTCTACCTACACTTTTGGCAATTATCAAGTGTGCTGTTTGGAGTTAATACCACTGTTAGTGAGGGTTTTGCAAACGTTTTGGATGCTCCCGTAATTCAAAACAGGCACGATGCATATTTGCCCATATTTGCAGCAGAAACAAAGATGTGTCAAGGTCCTGTTGGCCACCCTGATAGCACTCTAGAGCTTCTCACCTGCCCCAGAAACCTCACCAGTCGGAAGAGGTGTGGCACCTGTACAACAAGCTGTAGCCTCTCCAGCTGCTCCAGCAGTCCCAGAACAAGCAGCAACAGGAGGCTTCCTGCTCTCACATCCTCACCCACCCCGGCTTCAGAACTGAGACCTGCTTTTTATCTTTCTATACTGTCCCAAACTCACCGTCTCCTGCTGGTCCTTCCACAGGCTGTCTTCCCATCCTCATTACTCAGTTGGTCTCCACTCATTTTTGAGTTATCACCAAACTCAGGAGACACAAGCAACAAAACCATAATTTTTAGCTCAAATCTGGCGTCAACTGAAGAACCCAGACCACACCTTTGTCTGGCATTATCATCTTGTCTTTTGCCTTCATCTGGCTGACTCTAGGAGGCTTCCTTACAATCATATGCCCATTTGTGCTGCCCATATTGCATCTCACCTAGTTTTCTGGTGAAAATCCTGGTTTCTGTCAGCATGACTGTGCATATACAGCCTGCTCAATGCAAGCGACATAGCCTTTCATCCAAAGTGACACAGTTTCTTTTCTCTCTCCGTTTTCTCTGCATCTTTCACAGGTGGAAACTGAACTCCATTTGACTCCAAACTTTTAATTGAGCCTCTTAAGCATCGATGACTAATTACCTCCTGCTCCCTAAGAGGTTGCAAGAGTGAAATTTCAGCCCATCAACTGCCTCTCTCCACTGACTGTAGAGGGAGCATAGATCCGTAATTCAGGCACCTTACTTAAGGTACCCAAGATTAGTTTGAATGAATCCATGCAGTCATATGTATTAATTCATATGGGTATTGAGGTCTGATACATATCTTAGTTGGAATAGTTACTGTATTTCTGTGGGCTTATCCAGCACCCAGGGGAATAGGCCTGGAGCTATTCTGGAATACAGATAAAAATAACCACATGCGGAAGTTGCAGGGTGAGTGTAGAAGTGCAGATTCTCAAGACCTTGTGAGAAAAATGCCCTGGGCAAGGGGGTCTTTGGCAGCCTCAGGTGAGTTCTGCGTCACAGAACTCCACCATCATATCCAGGCTTCATGAAAAAGAAATATGCCAGGTCTTTAAAAGAGACTGGTTTGGATCCTAAATTCTCCCACCTGAGCCAACATACAGGTGAACACTCAGTAAGGAGTGCTCTCTCCACGCATTACCAGTAGTGAGATGTCAACATTCAATATTATGGAGTGTTTTCACCGCTATGGGTAGGAGCACTACCCTCACCTATATTTCATCTGAGCCTTGGCATGACATCTGTTTTTTTTCTTGTGCAGTTACTGTACACTAAGCCAGCGAGCACAGCCCAAGGATTTTGTTTTGTTTATTTAAAACCTGCTTGCAGCCATGAGCTTCTGAAATTCACACTTCGTTTCAACTGCTGAAACAACACTCTGGGATGACATATCACAAAAGCGAGGCCAACTGCTTTCCAGAAGTAGATACATCATAAAATAAAATAAATGACAAAGAAAACTGGGCCACTGTAAAAGCAAAAGGAAAATAGTGCAAGGTGATAAGATAAGCAAGCAAAAAAATATACAAGAGTTCACACTACTCTCTTAATCCACAAAAATACTCAAATAAGGGCAGCAGGATTCAGTGGAAGCTATAGCATCATCATCCAGCTGCTTTAGTCTTCTCTTATAAAAGTGGATTTAATATTAAACTGCAGCTCATTGTTAAAAAACATAAAGAACTAATGCTAGCCACACACTATGAATCATAGTGAGTTTCTATCTGTATTTAAATTTTCTGGACTTTGACCAAACTAACTTAGCAGCTAAAAATACAATTCAGTCCTTGTTTCTAAAATCCCATTTCTGTGCATCCTAGCAGTTTATAGCTGGTAATGATTCGCTGTGAAGGTACCAGATATGTGATGCAAGCTCTTGCTGATTGGCACAGATACGTATTCAGGCAGCCAGTTTCTCTGAGCTATCAGTTCTTAACTTCTATGTGGCCCAGACATGATGACAGGAAACTAAAAGTTAATTACCTTGCAATTTTCCTTCCTTAAAAACATTTTGTAAGATTTCTGGCTCCTGCTACAAGACTGTGGGAACACTACTACTGCCTGTGTTTGGTACTGAAGGGTACTAGTAGTAGTGAAGAGTGAAAGATGTATCTTCTTACCAGCCATAGAGATAAAAGCCAGAGAAAGAAAAAAAGGTCCATAAAAGATGCATTTTCCTACCAAGTTATTGAAACTTACCTAAAGTTATTAAAACTACTTACTCCTCTGAAGGCCCAATTAATGCTCAGACACAACAAAATGATAGCAGCATCCAATCTGACCAAAGACACTGGCACGATATGACCTATGTAAGTAATGCAAAGAATTTAAGCTCTGGCCTGCAGAGTTAAAAGCAACACTAAATCACATAGTGCTACAACTCCTACAGTGACAGATTATTTGCAGTTAAAAGAGATCAGTGGTCAGTGAAAACAGCAAATGCAATGCAATAAATATGGGGAGGGGGCAGAAAAAAGGAACGTATTAAGAAAAGACTAAAGATCTTCAACTAATGTAAATCACACCTTCAGTGAAAGTGATGAACTTATTTACTGTAATGAAGCTAAGAAATGGCACAAAACAATTATCAGAAATTAGGGTAGTCATAAAAAGAACAAGGAGGGAAAGTAAATAAGTTAATGAAAACTAGTTTCACTTTGCACTATCTAGCAAAAGAAAAATATTTTAAATAACATGCTTATTATGAGTCAGATGAATAGAACATCCTCGCATTCTGGTTATAAACCCAGTAACCGTGCTCTTCCAAGTGTTAGTGACAGTTGCCTCTCGTCAGCTGTGTAGACTTCCAAGTTTCTTCAGGTCCACAGTACCACCCTTTGAAAGCACAGAGTGGTTGGGTTGTGGCACCCACTTTCCAAGGCATGAGAAACAAAAAGCCAGTGCCTGGGAAGCGTCCCTTCCTAAAGAGAGAACAGCTGGACAAAGGGAAGCAAAGCACATACAGGTTTTGCAGTTTGGGAGAACACAGTGACTTGCCCAAGGAGTAACAACTATAGGTTGTGCAAATACATAATTCAAATAAGCATGAACTGATTTCCAGGTGTTTCATAGATTAAGTATACTTCCATTCTGATAAAATAAACCTTTTGGAAACCAGCTTTTGATATTAACAACACAGTCTTTCACTCAAAACCAGGGCACTGCTTGTGCATGGCATATGGGGGCTTTGGAAGGTCAGCCTGGGCCAGGCACTGTTCCAGTAACAGTGAGTGAGACAAGAGAGTCCCGGTAACTGGGAACAGTCCTTGCACTGTCTAATTTACTTGTATAGTCATAGTCTCGGGTTCCCAGTGATCTTCACAAATCCTTTTCTACAGCTCCAGCTTTGTAGATATTTTGGCCTTCAGAAGCCAAAGTCTTGGTCAAGTTGCATCCAGCACCTCCACGGGACGATGATCATGGTAAGCTGCTGCTGTGGTCAGTGCAGGGAGACAGGAGGTCTCCAGAGAGCAATTCAGCCCACTCGAGATGTGGATTTTCACTACAGAGTCCCTGGCTTGCTCCATTGTCTAAAGAGCACCTTGGCTAGCAGGCTTAACATTTAGGTGCTTCAGGCAGTTGCCTGTAGCTGGGTAGGATCAGGCTGTGTGTAAGTCTCTGGGTGTCTGTGCAAAGCAGGGTTTATAGCCATGCAGGCTTTGTACTGAATGCTGAAAGAATTGTCTCTGCATCTAGCTTGCAAAGAAATACACAGTCATGCACAGAATAATAAACTAACGATGTTTTCCAACCCACTGTTTCCACATCATTATTTGGCAATATGTCAAATGTCTTCTATCATATCTCCAATCCTTGCATCTCACTGCTTCTCCTCAAAATCAAGGTTCCTCCCTTCAACATTGTAGGGTCTCCTAGTTAAATCACGTCTTTTTTCTCCCACTTCAAAAAAATCACCTTTCTTTCCCATTCAAAACCTTTGAAAGACTTCATAAATCTTCCCCTTTGTTCACCCTGTGAATCCCTCTGGGATTGCCATTCTCTTAATTTCGGTTCTTTCTTCCTGTTTGAGAACTTTCCACTTTATCTGGTACAGCCATTAAAGGCTCTTCATCACTCTGAGCAGTATGTGGTATAGACTCAGTCAGTAAACAGTCTGTTCCGCATTAAAAATATGACATTCATAATAACATTGTCCAAAATTCATAAGAGGTGTAGAACATGTTGTCTAACCCATACACCTGGGATCAAATAGAATTTATATTTCGTTTAAAAAGGATGTTTTAGAGTTTTTCTTAATATAGATTGCTGCACTCATTTCTGAACCTACTTTAATCCTATGAACAGCAGCTGATCAGCCAAGTCAATTAACACCAATACTTAAGTAAGACTTAGGTAACAATGATTTTGAAATATTACCCTCTTTTTTTTTTTCCTGGCAAAAAAAAAAAGCTAGTCAATGGTAATAACAAAACTGCAGAACAAAATTTCAGTGTTGAAATCCTCACTGCTCTGTTGGACGAATAAATACTAAAGACATTTAAATGACAATACAGTTTTGTAGTGTTTAGCAACTATATAGGTAAAAACTGCTGAGGATAGAAAACAATTTTTCATCTAGAACATACATTTGGAGGTATGAATGGGTCATTTCCAGCCACAGAAATCATATATATGCTGTTATTATAGTAATTTGTCTACAGTATTTTGGAAACAGTATTAACAGATTAACGTAAGTTCTTATAGGAAGTGATCCTATCTTCTATCTGTTAGAGCAATCTATAATAATAGACAGCGATGCCTGTACTGAATAAAACTGGAAGGCATCTTTTAACTCTACTCTCATATTTTTCTGAACATTTCAGTTTGCACATTGGAAAAGCAGGTGTATGTTTCACAGCACAACACCTGACACATGGTGCAGTACAGTAGTTGACATGGACAAAATAAAATATACTACACAAGAAATTCAGGGCACAGCAACAGTACTTAAAAAAATCTCATCTCACTTAGCAAATTTACTAGTGATACTTCTTAACAGCCACAGAAATCCAAGTCAGTTTAATCATTCCTAGGTTACAGAGGAGCAATGAGGTATATGTAACAAAGTCTGGCTTTTTAAGTCATATTGTTGAATTCCTAACAGCATTGAGTTGGGATCAATGAAGGTCCTGTTTTAGCAAGAATTATGTTGAAAGAACACCTAACATTTTTCTGCCTTATTCTTCATACGCTGTTTATCAAGTATCAGCTCAGGTGCGCTGATGTTATTTTGTGATAAATACATGTTGTGTATCTTCGATCTACAAAATAATCCATCTCCAAACCCAATTATGGTCTTCCTTGATTGCCTTAATGTATCATCCATGAAATGCTCTCCTATTTTATATATAAGCTGCTTCAAAGATGCGCCCTCAGTGGTGGCTCCCCAGAAGACAAGAAGCTCCCACACGCAGTGGGGTAGCCAAGAGGGCAGTGCATAGTGACAGCATGATGCATCCTATGGAAAAGAATTGCACAAGAATTGCATAAGAAAACTTATGGAATTCATTATTACTTTAAGACAAGCAGAATAGACTCAGACATAGCGCTACTCCTCATTGCGCTGGTTCCCAACAAATGAATGCCTGTAACACTGGTGAGGTGTGGGCTGGGCAGACAAATTCTCTGGGACTCATGCCATCTCTGGGCAGAGAAAGTTCAAGACAGACTCATACGAATTTTCCATCTGGGGCCAGAAATCATCCCAGCTGCAGCCAGTGGAAGTGGTGGGAGATCAGGACACTACCTAGGTGAAAAAGGGAGGGGAGGTGGCAGCAGCCCCCCAGACAAGAAGCAGCACAAAGATGCTGAAGGCGACTGGCGGAGGAAAGAGGAGGTGTGTGCAGTCCCGCAGGGCATAAAGTCAGGAGTGAACATCGATGAGCGCTGGCAACAGAAAGGCTTTGTGTGATACCCTTGCAGAAAGGTGCAGCAAGTGCATCTGTTTTTGTTGGAGATAGTTGGTGTGAAGGATTGCAGGAATCCAGGAGACCTGACACCAAACTCTGCAGTTACTAGGCTGATAAATCAGCAAAGAGCTGCTGCAAGGGCACAGTGCAAAGGAACACCACAGAACCTTTCATTCTGTCAAATCGAGGGAATGTCTTGAACTCAATTGCATCTTAACATAATAACCAGAACAGAACATAGGTATAAAACAAAATACAAATTTGTCATTTAACGTAAGGCAGCGGTAGGACACCAGAAGTGATCAGACGGACAATGGCTATGGAGATGGTTGCTAGCCTAGCAAGATGTCTAATCCAAGCCAATATTGTTCGCAAAAAGGTAGAGGTATCCTGGTCTGAAGTACACATATTTCAGAACATATAAATAAATATACCAAATATATATATACGACTGAATATATGTATAGGCTTAGCCCAGTCCTGTGCCCATATACATTTAATGTTTTTAACTGTGGCAGGGAGATCAGGATTATGAGTTGCCTTTA
This sequence comes from Apaloderma vittatum, assembly GCF_000703405.1. Lineage (NCBI taxonomy): Eukaryota > Metazoa > Chordata > Aves > Trogoniformes > Trogonidae > Apaloderma > Apaloderma vittatum. The sequence goes on along the minus strand of NW_009709921.1, from coordinate 7,754 downwards.
GAATCAGTCCTCTCAGAACAGCATCAAGCCTTACTTACAGATCAGCTTGTACTTTGGCTGCCTACCTGTTCTGTAAACAAATGGATGTTTTCTACACTTACACTTGAATGATAATTTTAAAGAAAAAATTATATTTAAAAATAAATTTTAATTCCATAAAAATGCA
>NW_009709921.1:424-7557 GCF_000703405.1 Apaloderma vittatum | reverse complement strand
ATTTTGTAATTATAAAATCTGGTCTTCAGCCTCATTTGAAGAGTTGGTCCTTAATGAAATAACTTATTGCATTTTATGTCAATGTATCTTTGACAACTTTGCTGGGTTTATGGCCTCCAAAAACTACAGCAGGGAAGAATCAGGCCACCAGTTTTACCAGAAGAGAAAAACGTACGAAGATTCTGAGATACCCCTGCATGAGGGCATGCATTACCAAGTAGTTTAGCTTGTTTTTTCTTTAAGGTCTGTTTTATGTTTTAACTTATTAATCAGTGAGAAATAATTTAGAAAGGAATTACAGCAGGTGCCTGGTTATACTATAATCATTCTGCTTCACCTCAGACAGTTCTGAATTCTATTAAGACAGAATATAGTCTGATTTTTTTTTACTTTCCTTAAAAGCTGGCATCTTTTTAATGAAGAGATAAACTAGGGTAGCATATGCAGTCGTTGCAATCTGTTCTGATCAGTGCTAGCTAATTAGGGTTTAGCTAATTTAATTTTGAAAGATGGATTGAGGTAGAATCTGAAAATTGTTTAGTAATACAAACAAGAAAAGAAAACATATGTTACAAACGAGAATGAAACAGCACTTGTGTGGCTCATCTCAATGGAAGCTGTAGGTATCACTGACAGCAGTTCATTTCACAGTAATAATTTTGACTCAGGGAAGACAATGTCTTTTCAAAGTGTGAAATAACCTACTGGTAAAGTCCAGTGTTTGAAAAGGGACACTAAAGATGAGCAGATCAAAATAATCAGTGGTGGGCTTGAGTGGAAAAACCTCCAGAAAGATTTTATGCTCTGTAAAATATTTTTTTCCAAGGATTCATTCTGAAGAAATGTCAATGCAAATTCCTATTGGCTTGACTAGCAATGTGGAATATTTTTCCCAGCAACTTGAACTAACTGTCTCTTCTAAGATATGAATAGGACAAGATGTTCTGTCATGGCTTCTTGGCATTTTCCTGAAGGGCTAAGCAGGACTGGTAAGACTTGTGCACAGGCAACTTGTGTAGCATGGCTACTCCATGGTGTAGTGTGGTTTCAGCCAGAATAATATTAAAGATGTACTCATCATTTACTTCACAGGAGTGCTGAATCATCTAAGTGTTGTCCAATATGCTCCTAACCCAGTACAGAGGAGATTTTGAAGAAACATGGTCAGGTGAGATGATAGCTTTGGCCTGAGAGAATCCCATCTCCATCCTGTTCCACTTCTCCAGGGGAGAACTGGCCTGTGCCTTTGCACTGAAGCCAGGGTACCTTGTAATGGCATGGCAAGCCCCTCAAACTTTAGAATATATACTCAATGTCATTCCATATCAAAAATGTGTCTTTTCATGCTTGTGCATGGCTGGGTAAAGATAAGTATGTCTACAGCAAAAATTCAGGTTGGAGCCCATTATACTTACCACAATCAACTCATTTTATACTGGTAAAAATGTTGTATATTAAAAAAATATGGTTGGCTCATCTTTTAAGAATACTCAAAAATGTATTTAATATTTCTGACATTTGACTGTTTGCATTCACAAAGCTCTTTCTTGAAAGTGAAAATATAGCACTATTTTCTCAGCAATGTTTAACTTCCAGCTTCTTAAATAGTAAAGCAAAACTGCTATTTAGATTGAAAGAACAGCAAGAAGAACATTTGCTCTGTTTAAATCTTCCCTTTCTGGTTAATTTATATACTTATAACATGTGGAAACACACTTGGGGGGAAAAAAAAAGAATAAAAGCAACTAACCAGAGTTATGAACTGAAATTATCGTAACAGTATGAAAAGGCAAATATTCAGAGGTTAAAACCATGTTATTTTGATAACTCGTAATTCAGGATTGAATTAGTCTCTTCCAAAACTGGCAAGGTCACATACTGTCTAATCACATTCATACTACGTGGAGTTTTATTTCTCTCAAAATCTTTATATTTTCAGTTGGTGTTGATCTAAGACAGTAGAAATGATTGCAGTCTACAGCCACACGGGAGAAAAAAAATCAGTTGTTAAACATGTCTGACTCCTGGAGATAATTCAAATGGAAAAAAATCCAGGTCATTGGCCTTTTTAAATAGACCCCCGGCAATATTTACTCCTCCATAAATAGCACAGTCACATGAAATAAAACTGTGTTCAGTAAAGCCTGCAAAACAAAAGAACAATTTACGGACTGAAACGCAAACTGTGGCTCATGTGTTCGCTGGGTAGGATTAAGTGAGCTTGCTGCACGGTCTGTGCTTACTGACTGTGGTGTCAGATCCGCTGGAAGGAGAGCAAGTCAGGTCACTGAAGGTGCTCCATCCTTCAGCAAAAGCAGGGAAAAGCTGGGATCCTGCTCTAGATGGTGGCCTGTGAGAGACAGCTTTTGTTATAACGTCACATTTCACTGTGGTAGAAACAAGCGCCGCTGCCTCTACCATCATGACTAAGAACACATCTGCATAAGGAAAGATCACAGGCATTACTGTGCTGGTTTAATTCAACCACTATGGCTCTACTGCTGTAGGAAAAGCAATGCATTTCCCCAAAGTAGACAAGTCCTAACACAGAGGTACATATTTTTGAAATCTCAGTAAGGTCATTTATTTCTTCTGCTGGCAGAAATTAAATCTTTTGGGATGTTACAGGCAAAAAGACAAATGACTACACTACTACAAACATTGTTTACATTTCTGTAAAGCTCATGTCAATCTCTTCTTTTATGCTTACCCACGTTTGTGACTTTAGCTCCAGTCTTACTTTTTAATTTTTTTCCCAAAGATCCAGCTCTAGGAATCATGTTATTACGTAAGAACCACAGCTGTCTCTTATAAGTCTCTTTTGCAACTCTCAAAACAGTTGAGAAAAACATGAAACAACTGCACACAAAAGCTGCATAACCTATATGACAAATTAGCAGTGTCCACAAGTGCATGTGACTTGATTTCATTCATTAACCAGGGAGTGGAAGGATTGACTGTAATTAATCAATCTTTAAGACTCTTCTTCACTAATAGGAATCATTCTGCTTTTGGGAAAAAAAAAAAAAAGAAAAAAAAGCACTTTAAAAAATGTCCCTGAAAATGTATGGTTTAAAATTGAGCCTGGTTAGAGAGGACAGATTTGCAGACGATGGATGCCAGCCCACTTGTGAACGGGCTGCAGAGAACTGGCTGTTCGGCAGACTTGGCTCTTTGTTTCCAGTTGCTAAATCACAGCAGAGACAGATGAAAATATAAAAATACTTTTCTGCTGTTATTCTCCAAGGAGAATAGAATTACAAGGGAATAGAATTACAATTCAAGACGCAAACCCAATTCCTTACAGAAAGTATTTTATACTGTCAAAAGTGCTCAGAAACCCTTGTACAGTGAACCCTTTCCACCTTGGATTTCTGGAGAGATTTCCCAATCCTCTTAATTTCTCTTTGTTACAGCTTATATATCTGGTTTACATCTCTTGGCCACGTTTTGTACTTTTCTGGCTGCCACGTTCATTAAGTTTCCAAGAGCAGCTGATTCTTAGCACGCAGTAATTCTTGTTAGCCTGCTGAGAAGCTGAGAGAATAAACCTTGCTGTTTGTTTGTTTAATTCCCTTCACTGGGCATTAGGAATTATTTCTGAAAGAATCCAAGCTTCCAGGTGTTCACTTTTACATGCAAACATTTCAAAACAGAAATAGTTCCCTTTTATTTTCTGAAAGCCGTTGTTGAACAATCTTTACAGAGGACTAACGCTGAGGATAGCACTCGCTGGCATTTACAGAGGTCTGGTTTGCCACAGACAAAAGGATTTAGAAAGTGGTAGAGGAAAGGCTACAGTGCTTTTCTGTTGTTGGCAGTGGTGGTTGGTTTGGGTTTTGTTACATTTCAGTGAATATATGTGCTATTTGTTACATTAAAAAACCCTATGAATCCACTCATCTTGCTGAAGATACCCCCCCATTTTGTGTATCAAATGCAAATAAACCTTCAACACAGAGAACAGATTAATAAATACACATATGCTCATGTTCTGTAGCTTTTTGCTAAGGAAATGTCATTATGGCAAAGATGCTAACTGACTTTGAAAGCTTAGTCGTAAACCTATATCCCTAAGCGATGCTTTGCATCTTACTGAGCCAGGAAGACTGCTGTTGAGTTCTCATACAGCATTATTTCCACCCAAAATGACAGTTTGAGACACAGGCAGAATTACAGAGTTAAATTGGGATACATTTTCATTGGACTATCAGTTATGATAATCAGCGTATGGGTACGTGTGTGTGTGCATGTGTGTACAAACTTCTTAAAATAATTCTTTTATTTGCAATACAATCACACTGGATTGTCTCACAGAAGATTTAATTAAAAGGTTTTTAAAATAACAACATGAATCAGAGCTAGTTTTAATAATCCGTTGCCTGCACATACCTATACACATAGTTTTGCCTGGAAAGACCGTAATGACGTATTTATAGGTATGCTGAAGGAAATCGAACTCGGGTCCCTTACAAAGGTCTTGCCAACTAATCTCTGAGTTCCAATCTCATAATTTCAAATCCTGCTCTGGAAGGAAGGTGACAGATGGTCCTTGAGATAACCAATTCTACGTTATTTAAGGATTTATCAAGCAGAAGACTCGGGAACACTTCTGCTAGATAGCAGCCAGCCAGTGCAGACCACAGAACATGTAAACACACAGTTCAACTTGAAGTATGAGAATAACTCACTTGGTTTCACTGTGACAGTCCAAGTGCTTAAACTTAATTCTGCACATGCTTGAAGCAGCACAGACTTCTCCCAGAAAGAAAGTTAGCTGAAATACTCCAGAAAACTGATGGGGTGGTGCAGTAGCAAATATAAGCACAGCTGCAGCCAACAGGGCTTTTGCTGAAAAATTTTCATTTTGAGAAGGAAGTAGAACCTTTCTCCACAAACCTTCCTCGCTGAGGGCTCACCCACTTAGGCCATCCTCTTTACTACAAGATTCCTCCCACCATCTCCAAGAAGAACTAGATTTCTTGTAGCTTGGCCTCTAAGCATCTATACAGAAGAGCAAGAAAGCAGAGCTATAGTTAAATCCTCGTCTGCTGGCAGGCACGCAACTCCCTGTAGCAAAAACTCAGTAGCAACCTGGTAGTCAAAGCACCATGCTTCTAAACCAAGTTGGTCAGGATTCTACAAGTCAATGCTACGTCATGTTCTCATTCACCTTTCCAAAGGTCTTGCTCCTGGGTAAAAAAAAACATACTAAGAAGGTGAAGGAAATAAATGTCTATGATTGAACTCAAAATGTGACTTTTAGTTAAGTCTCTTCCAAAATGTCGCTTCTGCATTTTGAATAATGATCATGAACGATAATAAGCATTCTTCCAAGTGAAGTTAAAGACACATGTGAGGTTCTGCAGAACTAATGCTTCAGTGCATATTGAGGGCTCTGACTTAAGAGTGGGAATAGCTTGGCATAAAATTATTATTCACTACATTCTCTGTGCACACCTCAGACTTTTATGAACTGGATTTGGAGCCAGAAGGTTACAACCTGGCATCATTGCCATGTGCCTTTAAACCCACTCTAAAAAACCAAGGGGTTCAGGAGCTGACTCAGAGCAGCTCCGATAGCTGTGTAGGAAGCAGTCTGTGCAAAAAGTGGGGAAGCAATCTTCAGCCTTTCAAATGTAGCTGTTTCAGACTGCCAGACAGAGCTCTTTCTTTCTTTTTTTTTTTCCTCCAAATACCCCAGTCCTAGAGGTGTGCATGTTCCAATTGTTTCATACATCCACATAATTCCACCCAACTGTACATTAATTCAAACAATACCATTTCAACTTGGGAAAGTGTTGCTGGTCTACAGATCTGCTGCCGATTCTTTTCCAAAACAGAAGAGTTACATTAAAAAGACAAAAGAAAACTCAACAGCCAAAAATACTTTTACTTGAGAGAATAAACCAGTTTCTTTTTGTTTGGCTGACTCAGATTTCACCAATGTTTCTTTCACGAGTAATACATGAAAATACAGTCTGAAAACATCCTCCAGTGCAATTGACACAAAAATCCCATCATTTCAAGATTATGCCTATTATTTACTGAGGTCTTTGTAGCATGAATTTCAACTGCCAATGGATTTTTACAACATAGTTTTCAACACCATGGCAGATATGTTAAATATCAGGAAAAAAAAAATTATGTTACTTAGAACTTACATAAGGCTTTTCATTAACAGATTCCAAAATATTTAATTGATGAAACTTTAAGGTAGACTCTCTTACTGGGAACATGCAGCAAGGCTGGAGTTGCCAATAAACAGCACACAGGACACAGTGGGCAGTGTCACTTTCTAAAAATGGGTGCAGAAGAAAATGACAGCTGTTGGAGGGCAGGCAGGAACAGAGGAACACACCGATACAGAGTCTAAAGAGAAGCTGTGGGCCATAAAGCAAAATGTGAATTAACCAGGTAAGGAATGCAAGGATTTCTTTTACTGCAATGAATATACAAGTTGGCAGTTTATAGGACAAGTGCCTAAAGACTGTCATTTTGTCTGTAAAATTGATTTTGTAATATATAATAAAATGAACTGAAAAGGCCACGCACCTACAAGAAAGATAACAATATATTATGCTTGTCCCCTATCATTTCTAGATATGCTGTATCCAGAATTGAATCTAAAGTATACAGAAAAGAATTTTGTCAAAGTACCCTCCAGCTCTCTATTTCCAAATGCTAAAGATTACTCCACCAAAAGCAAGAAAGAAGAGAGGTGCACAAGTAACCTTACATTAAAATCTTTGCGGAGATTGTGCTGACAGACAAAAGGAAAATGGAAAGAACGACAGAAGGAAACACACACAACAGCTGCTATTAAATAGGCTTCCACAGTCTTAAGACTTCTTTTATGTTCACATAAAGCTATAATCTACCCTTGGCTTTTGATTTATGGTTTATACATATGAAGACTAAACTCATGGAGGCATTTAAGAAACATGTACGGCTACCTTAAACTATTTATGTTCTACCGCAGCTACTGAAACTTGAGCGTGCATTTAAAATACTAAAAGCACTTATTTGCTGAATTGGTATCTAAAACTACATAGTAAGAAGAAATGTGCTGATGTGCAATAAAACTTATCTCAAGATGAATGACTACCAGCTAAGGCATCCTAGCATTTGCA
>NW_009709921.1:0-393 GCF_000703405.1 Apaloderma vittatum | reverse complement strand
GTGTGGACAAGGGGGGCGTGGGGGGGGGACTGCTCACATGTGGAAACGGGACCGAGAAAAAAAGTCAGACTTTAAGGGAGTTGTGTACTGTGCACACAGTCGTAATTTGCATTTCTTGTAGTCCAGCTTCAGCCGGAACCACGTAAGTTGTACAAAACAGTAGAGTTAGCGACTCCATAAATACTCGCTCCTCGGAAGTCCAGCACACGCTTGTTTCAGACAGTTTTGTGCCTTCATCCCGCAAAATGAGGCTGCGACTCGGTGTGAGAAAGTAAACACCATGGTAACACAGACTCCTAACAGCCAAATTCATCTGGAGATGCGAAGAAGACCAAAAAACTCGAGGTGCCAGCAGGGTGGAAAATAATACTAAGTCAGAAACACTTTGCAGAG
>NW_009709920.1:0-928 GCF_000703405.1 Apaloderma vittatum | reverse complement strand
CAGAAGCATCCTTCGACCCTAAAGAAATTGCATCCTATAACTTCTGCCCCACCTCTTGCCAAGCAGAAACACTGAAAGCGACTGATGGAGATGCCTCAGATCCCTGCTTTTTACTCCACAGTAACATATGCCGTAGTGCAAAATCATTATACTTGACTCCTCTTTTAGCAAGAAGAGCTTTCCAGAGGCACAAAATGTCCCCCTCTTTAGAAATATGCTGACCCATATTTCTTAAATCCCATTCCTGGCAGCTCACATTTCCAGGGGTCTTAAATATCAGGTCCAGACCAAGGCAGACCCCTTCTGCTCTCTGCTACACCGGGCTCTGTCTCCGCTGCACGTCGAACTACAGCCCCAAACACCATTTTCTCAGCGTTTTTGTGTTATCACGTCGTTTTTCTTACTATGTCGATACGTCGACACGCCAGCATGTCGACATGTCGGGGTCACCAGATGTCATTGTAGAGAGGGACACGACACATCTGAGTGGTATTAAAACCACTTGGTGGTGCAGGTGCAGGTGCCCAGCCTGCACACCAAGAGATGTCTTCCAAAAGGCTAGTGCTGGAGTACCTCAAGTCACCCTGAGGGAAACTGGAGCAGCCCAAGGTTTTGTATGTCAAGGAGCATCCAGGGAGGACGGAGACATATCAGTCCGGATCTTGAGGGAGAAAGTTCCGCAAATGTATCCAAACTCAGTGCATACAACTTTTCATCTTAAGGGTACACTGAGAATTTGTCAAGGTCAATGTCTTCAATCAATGCCAGGTTAACAGCAGTCCAGCTGCTGTCCCCCACACTATGGTCCAGCATGAGAAAGAATTGTAGCTGTGGAGGCCCAGCCTGCACACCAACAGATGTCTTCCAAAAGGCTAGTGCTGGAGTACCTCAAGTCACCCTGAGGGAAACTGGAGCAGCCCAAGGTCTT
>NW_009709919.1:44701-99757 GCF_000703405.1 Apaloderma vittatum | reverse complement strand
TATTTATATTTTAGTATTTTTATGTTTATATGTTTTAGTATTTATATAATAAATACCAGGAGGTAAACCTGGCTTTAAATGAAAAGTTTCCAAACACAGTGGGAGATCTTCCCTTTGAGTCCTTTCATCCTTTTTTTCAAACTTCTAAAATTTTGGAAAGAATTAGAATAGGTAGATCAGTCTCTGGGGCCACCTAAATTCTTTTTTATGCAAGTGAGGACACACATTTAGTTCAAATTTCATATATAGTCCTGTTCCATGTACAGTGTTCAGATGCCAAAAATATATTAATATGGTGTCTTTTTCACATAACTGCTTGTGGAAAAAGCTACTTTTGTAATGGTCAGATTCCTCACTTACTGTCATCCTAAGTAGTCAAAGAAATTAATCACTATATTTTTTAATTCCATTTTAGTTCAGTTTTTACTATAGTGGAAGTTCATACAGGTCAATTCCAGCAAAATTTTTAAGTAATGATTAGAATCTTTTGACTTGTCTGATCTGCCTGCAAATGATAACTTTTTTTTTCACAGGCATTTGGGTTATTTGTCCTGCAGATTGGCCTTTGTCATTTTGTCTTTCATTATTGCATAGAAAGCACTATACGATGACAGTGGAGAGCTAGAGAAGAACTGTAGGCCAAGCACTGCTAGAGATGGTTGTTCTGTCCAAATACAAAACCCTGTATACAGGACAGTTTAATTATTAAAAAAAAATTACATGATTCTGGAAGATGGAGATGGGACAAACTGAGATAATGGAAATTACGGGGTAAATTTAAAGTGCTGCACTGCTTAGTATTTCAATAAAAGAGAGTGATTAACACAGTTAATTGTTTGATTTCTATTTCTGCAACAACAGAGCAACTGATAAGGGTAGGGAATAACTGTAGCAGACTGGATAATGGAATGAGTAAGCAATAATGCAAAAATAGGAAAGATCAAATTCTACACTTGCTTGTGTCTCTGAAAGGGCATTGACACTAATAAACTTCTGAGGATTTATGCTGAAGACATTATTTTCCAGTACCTTGCCAGACTTGATTAGTTTTAACTTGCGATATCAATCTCAGAACAATGTTTTCTTGAAAACACAACATCTACAATTGGATTCTTATAAAAATTTCCTCTTGGAGTGTCATGCAAAGCTTAGTAGTAGTCTTCATGTTCTTTGTCATAAATTTATCTTGCTGTTTGTGTGAATGTTTTTAGTATCATTGTAATATTTATAGGAGCCACTTAAAACTGGTCAAAAGTACTTTGTAAGCAATTCTGAATTTTTAAATGCTAGAGATTGTTTCAGAAAAAAAAAAGACACTACTTAGGAGAAGTATTTAATGATAAGGTCACTTTGGTATCTGCTTCTCTTCCTAAATCTACTTTCTGTCTTGCTGGAGTCACTTACAGAAACCTTCTGGTGTTGTATATGTAGTAGCATCTGAAATTTTAGGAGGTATCTTTCAGCTTTGTTTATGCATCATGAAAGATGGGCTACATTTTAGAATTATTTCAATTTAGCTACTTGGTAGTTAGTTAGCACTGCTGTGGAAACCTCGCCATGTTCTATAGTGGGATTTAATTTTTGCTGCTTGCAGCTCTGACTGTTGGTCAGACTAGTTATTGATTAATGCTGAAAAGTCTTCTTTGCATATAAACAGCAAATACATGCAAATAAAATATTTTGATTTACTCAGAGATTAAGGAACATGTTCTGTAGCTGCTCTACAAGCAGAGTTTCCAATGAACTGGAAATGAAGCACTAAAGGAAAATTTTACTACAGGATAATATCTGGTGAATTCTTTACTGCTATATGACAGAATTTGACTTGCTTCCTCCTCTTAATGTTAATTTTTTTTTCAGAGCATGATATTGTCACTTAGGAAAATCTTTTTTTAAACTTGCATAACATTGTCCTGTAATACATATCAATGTATACTTTTCACTGTATAAAAAGAAAAAAGTATTTTTTCATATGGTTTTGATTATATAAAAGCTGTTACAGGATCTGTTCTTATTTCCAATTTGTTACGTAACTAGAGAAGAAAGTCTGTGTGTTGCATGTTTTTATATATTTACAGAAATAAATTAGTATATGAGAAAATCCTGAAGCTATTTAAATTTAGAGGGTTTTGATGTGAACCTCATTGTAGCCAATGTTCCCCTAGAAAATCCATAGATTAGATTTCCCTGAGGAAAGAAAAAGTAGTTTGGAGGAAAAGGCAGTGACAATAATCCTTTTTCAGTCTATATATTTTTAACTGTGTTAGGCCATTTCATTCACTGGATGAGAACTGAAATTTTTGGTACTGAATTTTTTTAAACCTATCAACAGCATGATACAAAAATTGAAGCAGATTTTTCCAGGTGAACAAACTTTGCTAAGGTAACATTATAAAGAATTTGACCTCAGGAATGGTGATTCCTGATAATTCTATTTAATTTTCTGAGGTTCTTAATAGTTACTTAAACAGAACTTTCATTTCATATGACAGTCTCTTACACTTTGCCCAACTCTAAATTTGTTTTTCTGGTGCTATACAGACTCGAGAAACCGATAAGCTAAGAGCAGCCCATGAAAAAGGCAAGGAGAGGCTGCAGATGTTACAGACCAGCTACAGAGCACTAAAACAACAATTAAAACAGTGGGAAGAGGGCAATAGCAGGTAAGTTACATAGCTCATTAAAGATTTCCTTTGCAGAATAAATCCAAATGGAAGTTATATATATATATTACAGTATTATATATTCAAAAGGGAATTTTATTTGAATGAAGAAGCTACTCTGTGGTGATCAAGACGTTATCCTTTGTTAAAGCAGAATATAAGGCGTACCTCCATATGAGAAGACTAACAGGTGAAACTAGGAGTAGAATGTATTGAGCTAACATCTTGACTTACTTTATTCAGGTTCTCATTGTGAGCTGAGTACTGGACAAAGGTCTGCTAGGGCTGCTTATTAAGTGTTCTCTTATTCCCCAGTCAATTAATTTGTTGACTGTGTATATTTTTAATTTTCTTTAATAGAGTAATTGCTCCTTTACGTTTCAAATAAGTTTTAAAAATAATTTTATTCTTTAAAAATATAGAAGTAACAGCCTCTCTTAACGTTTATTGATTCAAACCTTAACAGAAACTAATCCTAAAATCGTCTTCTTAATAGGGAAAAAAGTTGTGCATGAAAAACAGGGTGTTTTCTGTGAAATGGTTATGAAGTCAATTATTTCTGATCATTCTACAAAAATATTGCAGTAGTATTTATTAATGGAAAGAAGAAAGACTATCTTATCAGAATTTGGTCAGTATACTGTGTGTATTTTACCCTTTTTATTCTATACAAAACTGAAAATTTTATGAAAAAATACTTTTTTTTTGATTTCTGAAATTTAGAATTTTTAGTAAACTAACAAATTTTGAGGTATAAAGACATTTCTTTTCACTTCAGTTATCAGACTCATCTGAGGTACAGTTTTTAAGGTCCTGTTTCAAGAAAGTAATTTGAGCAGTTCCTTATATCCTGGTGCCTTTAGTGTGACTTCCGCATGCACCTACAGATTAGTAAAGACATACATGATTTCTTAAAAATCTTTTTGTAGTGAGAGCAATACTGACTGATCTTGACACAAACTTTGTAACTCTCTCTGACTGAAAAGAGAGTCACAGAAATTGCTGCAAAACTCTAGCTGTTCAGGGAGTCCAGAGTGACATAGACCATCGTACTGTGAATGATGAACTGTCCTTCATACATAAGTAATGCATTGGCCTATCTGAGTAAATTTGCATTGTTTCATAATAGTATGACATTTACCTAAGAATGAATTCTTTAAAAAGGAAAAAAAATAGTATGTCTGAAAATAACAGGTACAAATCTGCTACAGGCATTGGTAACACAAGAAGAATTATTTTAAGTATTAAGACATAAAGAAAGAAATTTTTTTAAAATTAGGATTAAAAGGTTTTGATTGTTTGGGAAGAACATGGATGATTTTATCTTCTAACTCACTGTTTTAAATTCAGGGCAAGTGGCACTGACTGAAATCTACTGGATCATAGTTACTTTATGCAATGAAATGATTTAATTCTGTGTGTAAAGCTAAGTAGGCATTCATAGACCATGGAGAGGCCAAGGCTGAAAAGATACAAAAATTCAACCTAGATAAAGACAGTAAAATCAAACTTGGTATGTAGTGAAGCACTGAGTGTTCTGGTAGTTCAAAAAAAAAAAAAGGAATAAAAGGGAGAGACAAAAGCAACTTCTGTTTCTGTTTAAAATAAATGAGACCAGCTTGTGTCCTGACAGGAATGTCTAGGGGAAAGTGTAATACTGTGTCTTTATTCGTCCATCTGATTTTTTTCATCTATAATTAAGATGAGCTGAAAATTACAGGGTTTTGATTATTTTTGTCTTCTGAACAGAATTGTATGAAGCCACCATACTATAAGAGGTTTATTCTTCCTCTTTAATGTGCTTAAACAAAGGAAAGCAGCCAAGACAACTTTAAAAAGTCTGTAAATGGTTATACCTGACTTTGGTGTCTCAAAAAGCTTTATATCACTGGTGTAATGTAAATTGTGCATTAAGACCTCAGTATCAGGTACTTAACGTGGTGGTTTTGGTCCTCTGCAAGTGGTGGAGGACCACATTCTTTCTGATTCTTCATAGGTTAGAATCTGTTATTGAGATGGCAGCTGATGGGACCTAACTCATCTGTCAGTGTCCATACAACTTCTACTCACATACGTGACTGCAGAGATGATGAGACCCTTATAAGGTTACACTTTCTGAGAGTTTATTTCTATGCCCTGTAAGAATTTAGATTGCAGAGAGTTTTAAACTCATTTTATAAATTTTTTTTTAAATCCTATTTTTAGATATTGCATTTAGATTTTGCATCAATAGTTTGATTTAGAGTGGACATTAGTGCAACCTCCAGACTGATTTGCAGAGGCATGAGGGAAGCTGGTGGCTCTGCCATTTTTTTGCAAGGGATTGTGTGGTGGTTTCATCTTCTGCTCTCTTGCACCAGTATTGTAAAGAGTGTTGACAGAATGAGTGTGGATGACACTGCTCTGCCACAGGTCAATTGAGAGCCATGGTGTGACACTAGCATGGTATCTGCCTGAAACTACAAAACTGAACTTTTCTATAATACCACCATTTAAGGTTTCATGTTTCATTCAATATATACATCCTGCAAGATTTATATTCAGTAGATGCCGTAGTTTAAAATTTGTGGTTTCTGAAAGTAAGTATGCTTTTGTTCTTGTGGTCCTAAACCATGCAGGTATTTGAAAACAAACAACCTCTTTTTACTCATCAACAGGATTGAAAGTAGTGAAAGCAGATACCAGCATGCAGACTCCCATCAGCTTTGTCAAGAGGATTCTGGTGCTTTGTGGAATGAACTGGCTTTTTTCAAAAGAGAACATAAAAAGCTACTGATCGAAAAGTGAGTTTGTTTCTTAAATGCTGTTTACATATACAAAAAAACATCCACTGCTTTTTTCCTGCAGGTAGTGTTTTGCAGGCTACATAAGAGGAATTACTTTCAAAATTCCAAGGTAAAACCATTTTCCTCCAAAAGCAGAAAAGGAAAACATCAGCTCTTTTTTTTTTCCCCCTCTCCTCTTAAATCAGTGACAAGTTACAAGTTTGCTAGCACTAACAGATACTGTATTCCATGATCTAGGGATTGTGTTAATTAATGTGGCTCTCATCTGTTGGAGGTGTCGCTCTTCATTAGCCTGTATTTTACACACTGCCGTGCTTCATTTTTGGAATGAGGTGGTGAGGGGATAACCTAGCCAGCCATCCTTGTTTGATCTTTGCGATACATACGCAATGCAGAATGCCTCAGCTCTCTTGGTTCCCTGCCCTGTCCTGCTAATCCCAGCTGAGCTCATTATGGTGTAGCCTTGCTGCTACTCCTGGAGCCAGAGCTGTCCAAGCTAATTACTGGTAGCAGCAGAGCTGCCTGTTAAGGGTCTGGTGTGGATCTGCTAACATGGTCCTTGGTAGTGACCTGCAAAAAGCACGAGGGAGTTGCTCTCTTTCTTGCTGTGCACAGCCTGTCCTTTGGGTTTAGTACTGATCCCTTCACACAGCTCTTTTAGCTGTAGTAAGTGTAAAACTTGGCGAAGGAAACTCTTACTTTAGAAAACATACAGTTTGCTGCTTTGATCTCATAATTCATAGGCCATTATACTCAGACAGGCAAAGTAAGAAAATGTCCTTTTATACTAGACAAAAGGAAGTTAGTATGGTATAATTAGCCCTTTGCAACTATTTAACACTTTCTGTAAGTCAAGTTGGTTTTAGATTTTTTTTTATTTAAGAAGCAAGACACGATAGAAACTTTTTATTCAGACTTTGTTTTTGTCAGCATTAAAGGAGATGTGTTTTCCCGGTGGGTCACGATGTAAACCAATTTTGTAGAGATACCATGACGGCTGCTATCATAGAATTTCAACAGCAGCAAATTGTTTGGTAGTATGTAAGTTCTTGTGTTTTCAATAGCTGCTTCACCATATTACAATGTTGCCAGTAGCTGTATAGGATGAGATATTCTTACATCCACCAGTTAGAATTGTGTGCCTGCTCTTGTCACGTCATTGTCTGCTGTTTTGAAAGTATCACAATAAATCATCACTTGTACTTCTTTTGTTTATTTTGATTTTATGTTGGAAAGAGCAGTGTCTTGCCATAAATGTAACTGCAATTGTAATTCTCATTCCATCACTAATCAACACATGCACCACAGGCAACGTTAACTCAGGATCAATAACATAAGCCTCTCCTTTTCACACAAAGCTGTTGATGAGATTACTTCTGTATTGTGCGCACCTTGGTACAGTTGGAATGTTTTTCTGCAGCTCCTGTGTAATCACATTTATGGGCAACACTGGTATGCCTGGAACATTGCAGATAGTGGGCCTTGACTAGATTGTGGAGAAGTGGCGTAAGCAGAGAGTTGAGCTCTTTGAAGTACATATTTTTTTAAGTCAAAAATGAGTTCTTACAGTTCAACATTATACTTAGTAAGAAGCCAGTACACCATTGTGATTATTAAGGTGAATTCCCTGTGTGGCTTTAGGTGCTTTTTACTCCTTATGAGCAGTGTAGCTAAAGTAAGGAAGAAATTAATACATAACTCCTGTTTTTTTCTGTGTCTTCAATGTCTGTCTCTAATAATGACTGTTTTTTATTTGTTGAAGCAAGTCAGCCTTTCAAGACCTATACTCACTTTCTTAAGAAAGTCAATACTAAATTTAGTGCATATTTTAGGTTTGTGAGTTAGGCTTCTTAATATTGCATGTATTATTCCCTAAGCTTTGTGGATAAAGGGCATGATCTACAGAGTTTTAGCAATTACTTCTTATGTGTGATTTTACAAGCAGTGTGAGTAAATCTGGTAAGCCCATAGTTTTTTGTGGGTGCACTTAATTTGATAGCCCCAAATGATTGATGACTGATGTTGATTTAGAACGTGTATAAGCCAAATCTAGCATAGGGATTTTGTGTAGGGATTTTATTTTAGTTTAAGTCTGTTTTAACTTTAAATATGTGTAATTTCTGTCTCTGACTAGGGTGGAGAGTGAATGTTGGGAAAACAGGATAATTCATTTGTTTGTTTTACTAGTAAGGAAGATTTTCTTTCCATCTGTCATTCCCTTCCTTTCTCCCTCCCTCCCTCCTTTGAGGAAGTAGAACAATGATGCAAAGAATCTTTAACTTGCACATACATTGCTCTGAAAATAGATGGATAATAAATAGAGTATAGGGTAAACTGAAGCAAAGCCCATCTGAGGCTTTGCATGTCTATCAGATCTATCTGAGCTGTCATATCTGGCATGTCTGAGGCTCCAAAACATAGTCATTACCAGTATAAACTTGGTGTAAATAAAGGGTTTGTATGTTATTAAAACTGGTTTTAAGTCAGGAAAAAATGAAGTGGGTTGGGAAGTCACTCGTTCTGCTGTTACCTAATTCCAAATCCTGTTAAAGTTGATGAAAATACTTTGTGTCAACTAGTACTTTTCTCTCAGGCCCTTTCTTTTATAAAATTTTCTTCTCATCACAGTCAGAGATTGTTTTGACTTCGATGTAAGCTGTTATACACTACGCACCTTTCAAGCTGGACACTAACACATGAACAAATGCTGGATTTAGGACTAAAATCTAAGCACTTTCTTAAAAACACACATGAAGTTTTCTGTTTTCATGAAGTTCAGAATGCCTGATGTCAGAGGTGCTTTTAGAGATTGTTAGTGCAGAGTGGTATGGCATTGTTACTACCATTTTTTAACTTTTTGAATAGTAAAGAATTGTATGGACATGTTGTACTACTTTGCAGTTACTAATGAGCTATGTTTCAGAGCCATGGGCTGCATCCTCTACACAGTTAATGATGTATTAATTTGAGCTGTTTGTGCCTATAAAAGAAAGTATTTCTAATTGTTATAACCCTATACTAAGTTAGTAAAATACAATAAACAACAAACTGTGATTATTCAGTATGTACTCAATGCTTTATCCGTCTTTCTTTTGAATTTCCCAGAATTCCCCTGGAAGAAAGAGGATCTTTTTGCTATTAGTATAATTTATTTTTATATTAAGTGCAGTAATTATTCCTGACTTTATAGAAACTGTTTTAATAATAGTTTTACCTGACTTCTTTATTAAACCTACCTCCCCCATTATTTACTCTTTCACAAAGAATATCACAATATATTCCAGCACATATATGATGTGGATTGAAAGCTGCATTTTTAATTTTATGAGTTATAAAATCTCATGGAAAAAATTCTTTATTGTTAAAAAAGAACAAAAAAAAGAAAAAGAAAAAAAAAAGGTCCAGTTTGAACAGGTAGCTGGGAAAACAGTCTAATTTTGTAAGCCCTTGCTCATTGTCTTAAGAAATCCTGTAGCAGCTACCAGCTAAACACGTGCCAAAATTGAAGCGTTAATAACAGGAACAAAAATAGGTAGTTGAAATAAATTTCCTAAGTATTCTTTGAAGTGTTCATTAATGTCAAGTGAAAACAATTCCACAGCTCCACTAGGATGTCCCATTTTGGTCTCTCACATGGGTCATTTTTGCTATGAAGTATGCAATACTTGTGCTAAGCTGCAGCCATCTCCTGCTAAGTATCGGGCTACAGAAGCAGATATCGTGTTGGCATAGAAATAAATGCTCAGGAAAACATAGTAGTTCTCAAGCAGTAGTTAATATTTAGCTGAGGAGAAAACTGACTTGTGCTTGTCTAAACACAATACTTTTATTTAAGCTGCATGAAACTACAGAAAACTTGGAAAAGAAAGATATGGTAACATAAAAACTTGTAATTTCTTTCGTTCAGCTGTGCAATACCCCTGCTTTCAGATTCAGCATCTTGCAGTAACATAGCACTGAAATGTCTTCAGTGAAAATAGGCATATAATTTTACAGATGGATAGATAGGGATATATATAAACACAGATACATATATGTAAATCTAAAACTTGGCTATTAAGTGCTAAATGTTGTCCTACTTTTTACAGACTTGTATTGATAGATACATCCTTTGACATTTTCTTCCCCCCTTACTTCGATTCATCTTTGTATATTTATATATATATAAGTTTAGATTTTGCTGATATTCCGGGTAAATTAATATGTAGCATGTCCAATCTGCTGCTTGATTGTAAACTGACTACTTTAAACTACTTTGGCATTTCTCTATTAAATGCTGTCTTGCTGGAGAATAGGGATACCCTGTCCCTTTGGCTTTTATGTGCAGACTTTGGAAAGGTATAGTTTGCTGTTTAAACTGTTGTGGAAGCTTTACAATTTTACATCTTTCATTCTGGATTACTTTGTAAGAGATCTTGTAACTGAAACCAACAACAGTGGTTGTACACTAGTACATTCTTCTACCTAAGATATTATGATGTTAAGTCATTATCTTCACAGCTAACTGGAAGCTGGTTGTCCATGTGGTATGGTCATATGCAGCTAGTGATAAGGAGCAAACATTTATAACATGAAAGAAGTAGTCGTATAATTAAAAAAACCATTAGTAGTCATTCTTTCCTCTGTATGTGTGGGTAGCTGTGCATGTCCTCCATGCAGGAAGTGTGTTCTGAATCTTTTAAGCATGTGGTATTACTGCAAGCTCAGTAGCGTCTTTACTCTTCTATAGCAGCTATTTAATAAGGGTTTCTTATTAGCTTTGCTTTTTTAGGAAAACAAGAGCTCGTAATTTCTGCTTTTCATATTCTTTGCAGAGTCAAAGCAACTGTTCTATACCTTATGTGATGTATCTCACCAGCCAGTTGTCAGGAGACTAAACTGGGAACACCAACAGCATGTGATGCTTCTTCACATTTCTAGCTATGAGAGCATGAGGGAGGAAAGCTAAATTTACTGTTCAGAATGGTGGCAGTAAGAAACACAGCCCTAGGCTTTATTAGTTTCTCTGCTTCACAACTGTGTCCTTTTTATTTTTTTATTTTTTTCTAGAAAACCTGCTGAAAAAAATGAATTTTTGATCACGGTGACGGTATCTTTGGCTAAACAGGGAATATCAGAGACTTTTAATTTTTAAACCTTCATTGTTGTGTACAATATCCAAATATGACAGTGTTAATTTGAAGCAGAGTGCATTCACACTACATCACTGTTAAAAAGTGTCACCTACAGGGACCTTCTTACTTACATACTACCTCTGTAAAGTATTGTTTCTGTCCTTCAGTTTCAGGAGTGCTAGGACATAGCAATGCTTCTTACCTCAAAACACTTAAGTCTAATAACAATTACTGCAATTAGCAATTCTATACTGTTGTTGGGATTTTTGCCGACTGCCGTGGCCAGAAACAACTAACCATGTGACCACTTGCTCTCTCCTCCCCTTTCCTGTGGAGCAAGAAAATTCAAATAAAAAATCGCAAGGATTGAGATTAGGACAGGAAGGGTTCCTTCACCACTTGTGGTCATGGACAAAACCTAGAACAGACTTGGGGAAAAAATATAAATTCAGTTCACCACCACCAGTTATCAAATAGATCAGAGTAGGAAGGTGAAAGGAACACATAAATAAATACAGCATGAAATTAAATAAAACCCTCCTCCCTCCTTCTTCATGACTACCTTCTACCCCTCATCGGTGCAAGGGAGGATGGGATGGGGAGTACAGTTTGTCCGACCATTACTCATTGTCCGTGGCAATCTTTCTTTCCTGGGGAAAAAGGACTCCTCAGAGTCTTCTCCTGCTGCCACGTGGTGTCCAACTCACGCTTTCCTCTGCCTTCACATAAGTCTTTCCCACCAGCGTGGGACTGACCTTGGACTTGTGGGTTACTTTGTGTGTTACTTTGTCCTCCGATGCTGCATGGTCTCTCCGACCTGGCATGGGGTCTTTCATGTGCTGCTACATCCTGGACATTCTTGCCACCGTAGATCTCCTTAGTTGGCAGTCAGTCGTCTCGCTGACATCTCACTCACCATGTGACTCTGAGGAAATGCTCTGCTCTGGTGTCTTTCTTCCTGCCTTCCTCACTGACTCTGTTTTGCTCTCCTCTGACCTCCCCCTTCTCCAAACAGAAAATGACACAAAAGACAGGACACAGAGACAATGAGAGAACCTGGCCTAATAGGTTTCTCCTCTTAAATACCTTAATCGAAGAGGCACTGATTGGCCTGGCCTTGGCCAGGGATGGGTTCGGCTTCTACCTGGGGCTGGGGGAGGCTCTGTAAGTTTCACAAGGAGACACCCCCACAGCCCTTGCGCCACTACCAAAAACCCTGCCAGACTCCAACCCATGACAACTGCAAAGCCAAATATAATTAAAATAGTGGCATATAGGTGTTCCTTCAGGTGGATAAAAAGATTGCTAGATTTAAAATACTGTGTTTTGTTCTTCTACTGAAAATGGTCAGATTCTGGCAGCTGGTGTTAGGGGGTTCTGACAAAGGGGCACTCTCAAATGAGAGTATGAAGCTTCTAGGAAGCTTCCAGCTACATTTTCACAAAGCACTGTTCCAGCTAACTGAAACAAATATATTTGTTGGTTTCCAGTGAGAGTGATCTGTTAGTGATGATAAGATTAATGGACTTTAATTCTAAAGCCTATCTATAGAATTTTTCTTAATTGTGACAACCAGATTTTTTTGATTTTCTACATTTTAGCTAACAGACAAACTTGGGGGCTTGCTGTGTTTTTGGAAATCAGGTGTGCTGATGTTTCTCCCTTGTTCTTTCATGATGATCTTCCTTTTCTTGTGGCCCAGCATGATCTTTGTGATGAACTACTTGACACTCTTTGGCTGCATGATGGAGAATATTCATATGCATATAAATTTTTAAGCTATATTAATGGGTTTGGATCTTTTTTTAGTTTGTGAAGAATTGAGAATATGTGTTCTAAGAAGTATTGCTGTATTTTTTTTTCAAACACAGTCATATGAGAATAAACATGCAATCTTCCAAATTCTCCTAAAATTCAAATATTTCAGTGTAAAAAATAGTTTTACAAATTGATTGGCATCCTTACTTTACATTATTAGAAACCAGCTCCATAATAAAAACGGGCTGTAAATAAAAGAGACTTTGATATGTTGATCGCCTAAGGTTCACGTAACGGTTAGAAGTACGATGCAACAATAAAACTCTCTATGCAATAGAGTCCTTACCGTGTGTGCTTCTCCGAGCCATATTGATTACATGGATATGCTAGTCATGGCCCTTCTGGTTGAATCCTTTCTGAACTAACTACTGGTAAACACTGTTTATGAGGCTGTTCTGATGGTCTTGTTGTAAAAGAATGAAAATATTAGAGTTAAAACCATGAGCATAATTCACACAATGTAACTTGTTTGTGTTTTTTAAACAGCGTTTTCTCAATCATCTGAGTTTTGTACTACAATAAAAGAAATAAAAGATTGCTAAATGGTAAATAAAAGATTACTAAATGGTAGATAAAATTTTAGGCATCCTTTTGCAAGCTAAAGGTTATGCTACACATTGAAACTATTTTAGTCACTAGCACATCTTTGTTTTTTGAGTGACTATTAATTTGAAATATATCTCAGAACTCATTCTTGACAACAGTGACACTGTTCACTCTTTTTGTTGTTTGAATAGACATTGGATCAGTGTGAGGGAGTTGCTTTTATCCTTTTTCACTCCTGAATGTGCACTATAAATCAGAGAGACTTTACTTAGCACCAACAGATACCGCTTCCTGCAATTTTCATCCATCCTATAAGTGACTGAATTGGGAAACAAGAATGATAAAGACATATTTCTGGGAAGTGAATGAGGAAAGTAAGATAGATAGCTTAATGGCTCTGTATAGTCAAATATTCCATTTCCTTAGTTAATTAAGACTACAAGTTTCTTTGTGTAAACTGTAAGTTTACAATTTTCTTCCTGTTAAGGAATTCCAGTAAATCATTCTGAACAGTCTGAATGTTCAGAAAATATAAGTAATTCTAGTACTTTTTGCTTTGCTCTTCTTTTGGCAGCATTATCCTGAGACATATGTAATGGTTTTTTGTCTCCTGCACAGTCTAGATCAAACACCTGCTCCCAGGTTTGCTCTCATCTCCCAAGGCTGTCGGTTGACACATAAATATACAGACCCGTGAAAAAAGCATATCTTGCCCTTACTGCAGGCGAATGTTCTTGAATGTTAATGCTGTAGGAACGAAGTTAAGAGTTTCTGTCAGAGTAGTATTTCACATGTAAATGTTGAATAAAGTTTCTGCCTAGCTTGGTTCTCATTACTCTAAACAATTTTTGAGTAGTAGAAAATTAAAATCAGTGTTTGCATTATGACATATCAAAACTTACCATTGTAATTTACAACAGCCTCTTACCATATTTTCTGAATGGTCTTTTTACAGAAGTATGCATAATGTGCGTGTGCCTGGTACTCTGGTTTTACAGAGTAGAATTTTTACCCTTTTGAATACTCCTGAACAGGAAGTACAATTCGGTTACCTAGAAGACCTTTCTATGTTGATGTGCTGTTTTTCTTCTGAAATTCCTTTCTTTTCTGAGGGGAAGAAAACGGAGCTTCTTCTGCTGTCCCATTTTCCTTACAAGGATTATTAGGCTATTTGTTTTAAGCTCTGAATAACAAAAAATTCTGTGGCACTTTGACCTGGTGTCTTTAAAACTTACTTACTTACTTTGGTTACTGTAATGAGCAACACAGATGTCCCTTTTTTAAGGACCCTGATAAAGAGCATGCAAACCTTGCTTAGCAGTCTTTTTCTGTCTGATTTTCTTCTTAGTTTAGCTTTCCGGTCTCTAACAATCTTCTGTGACTCTGGAGGAAAACATGTGAAGAGGCAATAGTTAACCTCTTGGACTCAGAGGAAGGCTTCCCTGACTGCAGAAGCTCCTCAACTAGCCCCCTGATATCTGTCCACACCAGCTACAGTATGCATTAGGAAATTGCAGTTGGCTCTGCTTATTTCTCCGAAGAGTCATCCTGCTGCAGTCTTACAACATGTAATCCTTGGGAAGGAGTTGGTTTCCTCAGTGGGTTATTCCTTCTTATGTATTCAGCTCTATTAGAAATGAGATTCTCTGCTTGGTTTTATTTTCCAGATAAAATTCCCTGGGACAAATGGAAAAAAAAAAGTCTTATTGTTTGTTTGGATGTTTATTTTGGACTGCTATGAGCCTGCTCTCTTAATTCCTTTTATCTGTATGCAGAGGAGTGTAGGAGTCTCCTGCTGGCCCTACCTGTGAATGCTGAAAGCTGCTGCTGAGCAATGGCTGACTTACGGGATGGTATTACTCGGGAGACAGTGGTTTGCAAGAGGACTAAGCAGAGTCCTTTGACAATGGGTTAACCCAGGGTCGGCAGCTCTTGAAGGAAGGAGCCCTTTAAACTGATAAGTGCAGAGAAAAAGTTTGTGCTATCGTTCAGGCTATCTTTCTAAATTACCTTTTCTTTCATATATTGAGACCCAAGTGCACATTCGTATGTGTACCTTATATTTGGAGCTGTGTGAGGGCTCTTGATGGTATCTTTAGAACTGCTGACAATTAAAAATGATGAGTACTAGGAAATTTTGTTCTAGTGAGAAGGTGTATTTTGCAGAAGCCCTGTCTATATGCAGATGGTACGAGCATTTCGCCTGTAAGCAACTGTTACAGGGAATTTCTTGCTGATGCCTAGCTATAATCTAAATGAAGTCAGAAGTAACTTCTTTGCAGAACTGATTCTATAGGTTTATTATGCTACCTCTTCCTACATTCCAAATCAGCCAAATAATGGAGGAGTATTCAATCTTATATTGCCATAAAATAGAGTTCAGAACATTGTATGATACTGGAAAGAGCAGTTATTGTAATTGTGGGTCAAGATCAGTACCTTTAAAAATGTATACAATACCAGCGTAAACTACTACTTTAGGATAGATTCGATCTCTTGATTTCTTAACGTCCTTGTTTTAAATATTGCCAAGTGAGGCGGTGGCAGTCATGGTTGGAGGATAGAAATGAAGATTTGGTACATAAAACAAGATGCTGCATGCTTTCCTTCTTATCTTGGTACCTTTTGTATATACATGTTAGCAGGCAAGAATGATTTTCATGTTATTACAGTAAATAAAGCTCTTTGAGGTTGTTCTTGGAATGTGAAGACAAAGACATGATTCTGCTTCTGACCTGCCATGTTAGAAGATACTGACAGTCTTCTAGGAAGTGCCAGTAGGATTGTGCTGATTTAGGGTGCTCATTTCTCTTAATTCAGGGACTCAGTGGTTTCTCCTTGGCTGGGAAGGAGTTGGAAGTTGTTCTCTGACCAGGTAATGTAGAACATCTAAGACTTGAGAAGTATTTTGCAGAAGGTTACACTGTTGGAAGGTCTCTTTGTGTTTTCAACTTGTTTTGTAACCAGATAAGAGAAGGAGTTACTGACGAAACAGAGTCAAACTCTAACAGATGTCCTTAAAGGCAGCATAACCTCTCTATGCAAAAGACTCAGGGCAATGAGGCAATTTCAGGTCTACATAAAAGTGAAAAGCTGTGCACCAGTTTCTAGATGTTGTATGGCTTTAAGTCACTTATCTCCTGTTTGATGGGCTATCGTTTGAACCTAGCAAAGCTGGTAGGAAATACAACATTTTAGTATAAATAAGAGCAGAGTATTTTTTCTGGAAGGAGTCCTAAGTAGTGGATTTTTTTCAGTCCACTAGTTTTATGATTCTTTCAAACACATTGCAAAACCAGTCTTTTTTTTGTCCTCCCTTTTTAAGAAATGGCCTTGAGCAGAAAAGCATATGTGGGAGCTGAATACATATTTTAAATATGATTTTCAGTTCATCTAATAGATATAGGATTATTGTGTCTGTTCTTAAAATTAGAACTAGTGATTATATAAGTCACCCATAGTTATGTAACCATTATCAGCAAATTTGGTAGAGTGTTGCTCTAAGTTTTCAGGGAATATTTTTCCCTTATACAGTCTTCTTTAGACTTTGCAGACCTTGACTATAAAGTAACCAGGACTGAAAAGACTTTCTCAGTGCCATCAGAAAAGAGTTGTTAGCCATGTTTGAAGACATTTTGTACCTTTTCAGCTAAAAACACCAAAACCAAACTGATTGAAATGAACCTCTGTAAAGAATGCATCTAAATACAGGCCAAATGGTAACTGCAATTTCAGTATCGCAAGCTTTTAGAAGTGGCTTACTGTATTAGCATTACTATTGCAGATATGAGTTTAGGCTTCTGAGTTTAATGAAACTTAATAAAGTTCAACTGTGTGGTTACTTATTTTCTTTCCATCTGAAATGCTGTTACATATTCCTAATAATGAGTCTCCATTGCCTAAGGTTACTTGTGTGTACAAGCTTCAAGATGTGAGTTTTCAAACACAAATCTGAACAGTTAGTTTACTGCTTTTGAAATACAATTAAATTTAGTTGGGTTTTATTAATGAAATTTAGTTAGATTTTATTTCTGGTTTTAGTTGTTTCATCAATTTATTGATAGTTAATAGCTTATTTACAGAATTTTGGAGTTTCAGCACCCTGCAAGGTTTCACCTGTTGTACATATCAATATTAAAGATTGTTTAAGTTGTTGGAATTTTTCACAGTATTTGATCAAATTTGCACTAAGGTCCTGTCTGGTATCTCATTATTGTTTTAAATTAGATCTTAGGAACTTCCCTTTTTTAAAAGTAGAATTAGATAGTAGAATAAATAAACAACATGAATGTGACAGAGTGTGTGAGGTGCAGTCGTAGCCTTTGACTTTGTCAAGAGGAAAGGTGCAAAGATGTGAATTTATCATGAGCCAGAGGTCATCAATTTACAGCTGCACTTAGGTTTGTACCTGCATATTTCCATTTTATTCAAATCCCATCGTTCATTCCTGAGTTATGGTGCAAAAGGTCTCTTTTTTCTGAGTCTATAGAGCAAGTTTTTTTCTTTATCTACTATAATCACCATAGACTTTCTTTCAAGTTTTACATTGCTGTAGGTATTCAGTTTAGAGCCATAATTACTTCTGTTGTTTAAGTTTGGTTTTTCCATAGGCGTCTACTTTTGCTGATGTTGTGTATGTTTACTTCAGTATCACAGACATCATATTCCTCCTTTTGCACATGGATATCATCTCTAAACAAGCTTCACTTTCTACCTTTCTCCTGTACAAATAGAGCTGATAATCTGTTTCCTGTAAAAGACCATTGGAGTTTTTTTAAATGTCTAGTAGACATATTAGTGAGATAATATTTATCCTGACTGAAATAGCATACAAGCTTAAATACAACTATAGAATTTTTAAAAAAATAATTTTAAAAGGGCAGAAAATCAGTTTTCCTTGAAAAATGTTAATAAATTTCATATGCTGTATATTTTATTTTCGTGATCAAGCACAAGCATGCATAGTATGAAAAAGAGAAAGAGAACTAGAAAACACCTCACTTGTCAGCTGAAATATTGTCATTGGGAGACATGTGAAAGGATAAATTGAAAGCATCCTCCATGTTCTATGTTACTGCGTTTCAAAGCAGACTGCGGACTGCTTCCAAATCTTTGTAGATTTGTTCTTGTCCTGCAGTTCTTAAATACACTCATTGCTGAATTTCACTACTGGGAGAGGAGTTGTGCTACTCAGTATTATAATTTGAAACTGGGAAGATAATTGATCTAATCTGCAATGTAAATTTAAAATTTCTTTTACTTTGTTTAGTATCTACTGGATTTATCAGGAGAAAAAATACTGCATTTTAGATACAAAAAGTTTTAAATATACTTTTTTGGTTTTTTTGTACTTTTTAAATCAAGCTTATAGTTGTATGTAATTGTAAAACATGAAAATTGTGAAACAGTCCTAAAAAAATGCTAGAAGCATGTGTAAGTGTACATTAACATAAGGCATCTAACACATACATCATCCTCAAAAGTGCCCACTCTTGAAACATCTTTAACTCCCAGCTTTTCTACAGTCAGAAGATGGAGGAGGCAAGTACAAATGTTCAAAGATTTCTTTTCAGTGTCTATGCCTCAGGACTACAATCAGCTAGTAACACTTTACACAGAAACTACCTTTCTACTGTAGAAATATCTTCAAAGATCCCATCTCTCAGCTTCAGTTTGTGTCTTGGATCTTTTCAGATGACATAAACACACTGCCCTTTGCCCAGCATTTGCTAAATCAAATACAAGGTTTTCAATGCACAGAGAAATCCCCTTTCAGTTAGGATCAAAACCTGTCACATTGCTTCTTTCTGCTGTTTGATTTGTTAGTTGAAACTGAACGATGCAAAAACTGATGCAGTAAATCCAGTGAGCATACAGTTAAGATAATTACAGCAAATACTAGCTTCACCTGCTAAAACAGTATTGGAAGCTCTTATTCAGAGTATCTGAACTTTGACACTGCTGTTCTGACTCTCTAGTTCCAGTAGGTTTATATTCTGTTTTACCACACACAGAGTTTGTTTCTGATCCTTTGACTTGAAGGATTGCGGAGGCAATCCTTCTTTCACCCTCAGTAAGTGCGAGAAGCATCTCATGTCACTGAAATCCATGCAGCTGGATCACAGGTGTCTCCAGGTACCTAATCTCTGCTTCATAAAAGAGTTGAACATGGATCTTTAAAAGACTGTTGGGTCAAACATAATCTGCTAGAGGCAATCTCGGTTTTTTGGGGAAAAAACACAGACATTTATTTTCAGACCCACTTGAAATATTTTTGGTGAGGGACAGAGAGTTTCATAAAGGTAAATCAGTTCTTACTTATTAGGTCAGCACACCTGTGCAAAGGGAAACTGAAGGAGATAATGGTGTAAATGAAAGACTAGAAAGCAAATAGCTATGCTCATCCCTACTTTTTGCCAGTATATTCTTTCAGCCAGAGGAATTTCTTCTAGGTTTGCATTATACTTCAACATTTTTGTGTGACTTTTTTAGTTACCTGTAATTCCTCAGAGTCCCGTTCTGCTCCTTAGAAAGTTCTTACTTGACCCTTCTTTGATGTTTCTTCCAACTGATCATGTTCACTAGTTCTTAGGGAAAGTAGCAATCATATAGTCTCTGCAAAGAATTGTACTCTTTAAGAAGTCCACATTACACCATTTCCTCCTTTTTGATGAGCTGCAGTCTTGTAAAAATGCAGGCTACAATACTTCCGTGGCAAATTTTAGAGAACTGAACTAGATATGTATTTTTTGTTATAATCCATAGACAGGTGCTTTTTATTTTTTTTACAAGTTCTGGCTAGAGTAGCATGTCAAGAACAGTCAAATGTATTGAGCACATTTTGATACTGAGTTGGGGACAAACAGGAAAGAAGAAGTACTTGCTTCTGTATATGGTTCTTCACATTGCAATTTTTTCTCTATCTTTGGAAATGTAAAAAGAATTATGAAAAGTAGTAAAAAAAATTAATCACACACAGTAATGGTAAAAAGACACAATCACGTATACTTTTTTTGTATGATGAATGTAAGACCATACAGATCATATGTTTTTATTTCTCTCTGTTAGCATTATATATGTCATAAAAATTCTGTGGAAAAATAAATTTTTAAGGTTTTGTTGTATTACATATGTTTTTCAGAAAGAACAGGTTGAATAGAAATCAGTATAGAATCTGATTAGATTTTAAGGTATCAGGCATTAGTAAAAATGAAGAAAAACAAGAAACTAACAGATAGGATGGGACAGGACAGAATAGGACGGGATGGGATGGGATAGGATAGGATAGGATAGGATAGGATAGGATAGGATAGGATAGGATCGGATCGGATAGGATAGGATCGGATCGGATAGGATAGGATAGGACAGGATGAGAGTAGTTGGTTCAAAAAGGAAGGCTACATTTGTGTAAGCTGCCCCAGATCAAAAAAACTTAAGCTCAGGGTACAGGTAGCAGTCTCCACAGTGGAATGCAATTTATGCAGGTGGTGTTAGTGTGACATGTACAATTATCTGCATGTTAGATATGTTTCGTATGTGCTGCTGCAAAGAGCGTAAATCTTGGAAAAGGGGAACAACCTGTTTATCAGGAGGAATGTAGTCCCTTAGAGGAGACCATGAAGAGGATGAGACTTGCTATCTAGCTGATGTGTCTGTCCTCCTGTACCAAGAACACTCCTGCAGTAAAGGGACTCTTTTCAGGAATAGGAAGTGTATGTTGGAGGTGGGAGCTTACAAAAGATAAGAAAAGCTGTTTTAAAATATTATTACTAGTTGCTGACTGGCATATTAAACAACAGAATGAGGAAATAATTTACAAATACTTCTGTGCTAGAAGCAAAAAAAATATGTGGAGCTAGACTGCTTGGCATCAGATGACAATCCCAACAGTAGGCATCTTGATGACCCGGAGGAAGGAGGGTAATCTGCGGGGTGTAGTGTTGCCCAGGTGCTAGCTTTGAAGGAATGTCAGAGTAGGGTCACCTGGTGAGAGAGTGGCACCATATGAAGAGGATTATTTAACTGTAGTATTGCACAACTGTAACAGAAAAAGGGAATACTATTTAATGCATTTGGATAGAAGTAGCGATGAGATTCTTCTGCTGATCCTTGCATTGGGATGCTGACAGTGAAGCAGAAATACAAAGTGAGATTCGACAAATTGTGAAGAACAGGCTGTAGTCATGGTAAGTTGCAACTATCCACAGAGAGACAGCATCATTATGTTGAGATACAAATTTTGTATGGAATAAGAAACTTTTCTAGAACAATCAGTCATATAAACCAAAAGGAAAAATGCTGTTTTGGATTTTATTTCGAGTGATATACAGAACTCTAGTTCAGAGAGCATTAGAGAGAAGAGAAAGCCTCTCTGTAATAGTTACTTCAGTACAATAAGATGCATATTGTTGTGTAGCTTGGAGGGAACCTCTGGAAGCTATCTTGTCCAGTCTGCTGCTCATAGCGGTGGCGGTTGGGAAGGTTGCTTACCATCTTGTCAAGTTTTGACAAAGGGTGGAAGAGGTGGAAACTTCAGAACCTTTCTAGGGCTCTATAAACCCAAGTCTTTCACCGTGTCATCATAAGTTATGTGCCTAATCCCTGACCTTCATGATGTCCCTTTTCTAGACTTAATCTAATAGATCAGTGTCTTTCGTGGAGGAGTCCAAAACAAGACACAGCCACACATACAGTCTCAGAAGTGCTGAATAAAATCAATTTTGTTAAACAACTCACTATGCTCTTACCTATACAGCTAGTATGTTATTAGGTTTTGGCACAAAGGCATGTCACTAGCTACTGTTAAACTTGTTGCTTGGAAGGACCCCATTTTTTCTGCAAAGGTGCTCTCTAGCCACTCAGTCTTCTAGAAAGTTCTCTTGTGAGAGGTTGTTCTGGCAGGACTTTGCATTTAGTGAACTTCATCAAGTTCCCGTTAGCCCACTTTTTACCCCTACAAGGTCTCTCTGAACAGCAGTCCAGCCCTCTAGTGAGTGTGTCAGTTTCTCCTCTCAATTTTATATCATCTCTGAACTTACCAAGAGGCACTTTAACCCATCTTCAAGGCTGTTAAGAGATTAAATAGTACCATCTCTGGTATGGACTCCGAGGGATGCTTTTAATTGCAAGCTGCAAGTTGGAGTCCACACTACAGATCTTCACCCTTTGAGCGTAACAGTCCAACCAATTTCCCAGTCAGCTTACCTACTTTTCAATTCAGACCTCAACTATTTGACAGTAAGGAGGTGGAAGACTGTCTCCAATGCATTGCCAAATTCAAGGTATACGGTGCTGCCTGCTCTCCCTTTATTCTTAGAGCCAGTCATCTCTTTACAGAGGCAGTCAAGTTGGTAGAGCAAGTTTTTTCCTTGGTAAATCCATGCTAGCTGTTTCAAGGCTCCTTCTTGTCCATTAGGAGGCTGGACATGATTTCCAGGATGATTTCCTCAGTAACTCCTAGGAAGAGTGTCGAGGCCTTTATTTCTCCACATATGAGTTCATGTGATGTTTGCTTCTTATTTTTTGTTTGTTTCTTCTTTTTTAAAGAAAACGTAGATTTCAATAGCAGCGGAATAGAAGGGGACCAAATCAATTGGAGTAGAGATATTCACTTTCCAGAGAAAGAACCATGTAAAAATCAAGTCTAAGAACCTTCAATCCCCCAAGCACTTGAACAAGCAGTACAGAAAACCTATGAACATTTGGAGACTGTTAAGAAAGGTACTGTAGCTGCAGCCAGCTAGAATATGTACTACAATTAAAAGAATAAAAAAATACCCCACAACTACTATCCCAAAATAGTCTTATAAAGCTGTCAGTGAAGACTCAATGGGAAAGTTTTTGTGGCCCTCACAGATAAAAGGTCAGCATTTAAAACTTAAGCTTGCCTTGGTGAGAACAGGTAGGCCAATAAACAATGACAAGATGAAAGCAACTGGGGAGTTGAGTAGGCTAAAAAAGCTCTTAAAGAGTGCTTTTGAAAGATGCATAAGCTGTGATAGTAAAATTTTGTTTCAATAAAGAGAAAAAGAAGGCAATTAGACATTTTTAAAGTTTGCTTTTTGATAACTGTAGAAAAGCATACACTGTGTTTGCAGTGCCATAAAAGAATAGCTGAATGGATTTTTGCATCAATCTTATCTGTTGAAGATGTTAAGAAGATGCCAACAACTCATGTATTCTTTGTTTTGCGTAGATCAAAGGTGTTAGATCTGTTTGAAGTAACTGTACAGCAATTATGAGGTCAAGTAGATAAGTTATTTATTAATATCTTGTTGTTAATAAGCTGAACTATGAAATTACTGAACTGTAACGTCCTTGTTGACGATGTAACTCCCATCTACAAAATGGGCTCTAGAGGGAGCTGCAGAACTGCTTGCATACTTGAGAAAATGGCAGTCTGTCTTTAGGAAAAAGAGGAAAATAAATCAGTGAAACAAAAAAGGAGAGGGAGAGAGCACAGATCAACACAGGTAGAATAGCAGAATCATGGAATGCATTGAGCTGGAAGGGACCTTTAAAGATCATCTAGTCCAACCACACTGCAGTGAGCAGGGACATTGCTGACTAGATCAGATTGCTCAGAGCTCCATCAAGCCTGTCCGGGGATGGAGCCTCCACCACCTCTCTGGGCACCCTCATTGTAAAGAACTTCTTCCTGTTATCTAATCTAAACCCAACTCTCTCAGACTGTCCTTGAAGGAGAGGCGCTCCAGCCCTCTGATCATTTTTGTGGCCCTCCTCTGGACATACTGCAACAGGTCCATGTCCTTCTTGTGTAGAGGGCTCCATAGTTGGATACAGTACTCCAGGTGAGGTCTTACCAGAGCATAGGGGCAGAATCACCTGTCTTGACCTGCTGGCCATGCTTCTTTTGCTGCAGCCCAGCATGTGATTGGCTTATGTCAAGATTTTCGTCCACTAGTATCCCCAAGTCCGTTTCCGCAGGGCTGCTCCCTGTCACATCATCCCTGAACCCATATTGATTACAAGGATTTCTCCAACCCAGGCACACTTGGCCTTGTTGAACCTCATGAGGTTCACATGGGCCCGCTTATCCAGCTTGTCCAGGTCACTCTGGAGGACATCCTATCCCTCTGGCATATCAGCTGCACCACTCAGCTTGGTGTCATCTGCACACTGTCTGAGGCTGCACTTGATCCCACTGTCTATGTCATTGATGAAAATACTGAATAGCACTGGTCCCAGCATAGAGTCCTGAGGGACACCACTAGTCACCTATCTCCATGTGGACAATGAGCCATTGACCTTCTCTGGGTGTGGCCATCCAACCAATTTCTTATCTGTTGAAGAGACCACCCATCTAATCTCCTGCTTAGAGAGAAGGATGTTGTGGGGGATTGTGTCAAAGGGCTTGCAGAAGTCCAGATAGATGACACCCATTGCTCTTCCCTTGTCCCCGGTGTAGTCACTCCATTGTAGAAAGCCGCTAGATTGGTCAGAGGGGATTTGCCCTTGGTAAAGCTGTGCTGGCTGTCTTGAGTCACATTCCTGTCCTTCGTGTGCCATAGCAGAGCCTCTAGGAGGATCTGTTCCGTCATTTTCCCAGACACAGAGGTGAGGCTATGTTGGCAAAACATCGATGTGGCTCCTGTAAGGGGAAATCCTGCTTCGTTTACCTGCTGGAATTGTAGAAGGGTGACA
The DNA here is from genome assembly GCF_000703405.1 of Apaloderma vittatum. Classification (NCBI taxonomy): domain Eukaryota; kingdom Metazoa; phylum Chordata; class Aves; order Trogoniformes; family Trogonidae; genus Apaloderma; species Apaloderma vittatum. Next base: position 75,166 of record NW_009709919.1, on the reverse strand, counting down.
GTAACTATGTGGTGACAGTAATCTGATCTGTTTTTTCCAATTGGTTTTGACAAGGCTTCACATGAAAGGATGTAAAGAAATTCCATTACTCTAAGATTGGAGGAAATGTCCTTTTGACAACAGTGAACCAGTTAGAGCAGAGGAAACAAAAGTTTAGTACTTACATGCCAGTTTGAGGACGGAAATTTGAAATCAGACTGCAGCAACTGTTAGACTCGTGGGCTTTCCTGACTACCATTTGCTTTTGCCTCTGCTGGAAATGCAGCACTGGTGATGAATGGACCCAGCGCTGGTCTAACATATTTAGGCATTTTTAGTGTTCATGTAAGCCCGTCATTGACTTGTATGAGTGGGATGTTGCATTACACATTATGATTTTTTTGTCTAGGCTTGTCTGAAATATTTCCAGCCTAGATAACTTCAGTTGGAGACAAGATTTCACAGACAAATGAATTTATTTGGAAGTGTTTCAGGTATTGAGACTATAAATGCACCCCTTTACCTATTCCATGTAATTTATTTATGCGTGTCTTTCATCATTCTAGAAAAAATCATTATGTAAAAGTTAAATATTATTTTATCTCTGCAATTGTCATTGCATACTTGTGATGTAGTGTGCAGGGAGGCAGTATGCATGTATATGTGCACATAAATGTGTGTTCATTCAAGTAATGTTTCTAGAGTTGAAAAATAACATGTTTAGAAGATAGAATTTCAACCAGGAAGCATGTAACGTTGAATACAGTCTTTAATTACGTAAAGAGTGAATGTTTTTTCTAAGAAGCATTTTTCTGTTCAGTGCAAAAAGTGAACATGCTACAAAGAGTTAGGACAGTGTGAAGGTAAAGGTGATGGTAGCGGTGTTATAGAAATTGATGATGACTGAAGTATAGGAGTTGAAAAAAGAGTGAGCAGAGAAAGTCACCTGTGAAGGCAGCTGAGTGATCTGAAAATAGCTGGAGTCATATGTCATGCAAAGAAAGTTACCTCAACTTTTTGTGTTTCTCATTTCTTTGTTCTTCACGTGATACTACTTAGAGGTGCATTTAATGTACAATGTGGTTTAAAATACTGTGTATACTGAAATACCTTTTTTAAAACTCTTTCCATAAGTTGGCAGATATTTTGGCCCAATTATCTCTGAGCCTTATCTCAGACGGATTTTGTAAGGCATAAATTTCATGTGAAGCAGTTACATGCTGCTGCTCAGAGTACAGCAGAAATTTCTGTGTGGAAAACAGCAATCCAACCTTCAGAATAAAGCTAGAACAGAATAATGTGTGTTTGTGTAGCATATGAGTTATATTATAAGCAAAATCTACATATTAAATGACTATATTAAATGTTTGTTGTAGAATTTTAAGCTAAAATAGGTGACAATCTTACAGCTTAGTGCGCAAATGTAGTTAAAGGTTGTGGCAGAAAATACAAGTATAAATGAACCATTTAAATTAATGTCTTTCATTCTAGCATTTCTCAATTTGACTTTGAGACTGGCAACTTTATTTGTATTTAATTTTAATAACACTAAAACCAGGAGTTTGGGTATTTTGTTGTACAGACCATATGGCAGAATAAATTGAAGTAGTGATATGGTAGGAGATCAGGGAAGAAGAGATTTTGTTAGCAAGTTTTTCAGATAGTCACTGGAAGAAGAAGAATGGTAAGTTATCAGGTTGGCTGGTGGTTTCCCCTGAGACTAAATACTTATTCCCCTCTTAACAGGATTCCACCTCCTGCTGGTCTCCTTTTCATCTCAAGCATTTCTTTAACTCAAAAGGACCAGTGTATGTTACAGCCAGCATTATATCTGAATTTTACAAATTCATGTTTGTAAATTTTAATCAGCTCTTGTACAAATGAGTTCTTATATTTGAAGTATGCTAAGTGTCATCAGCTTAGAACTAATTACTGGGTGTTGATAACATTTTCCCCAGTAATAAATTGATATGGTTTTGGCTTAATTTTTTTCTTGGTTTTAATGGCATCTCTGTGATTGTTCTGCAGTTTTTACTTTTTTATTTCCTCTATTCTAGACTGAATCTTGAAGAAGAATTGAATCAGATGAAAGTACACCAATCTGGGGGTAAGTTCACAATATAGGAGTTTATATTTACAGGAAAAAAGTCTTAGTCAGATAGGCAGTATTGTATCTTCATCACTCCTCTGATTCTTTGTATTATTTGCTGTTCCTGAATAATCTGGGAAACATATTCAGCAGTGCGTAGTTATGGTCAAGCTAGGTCTCACATCTGTAGTGAATTCCTTATACACAGTACTGTGGAAAGGGAGTCGGGGACTTGGAGAAGTACTCTGCATCTCTTTAGCAATAAAGTTTTACCATTCTTTATCTCAATTTTCTGTTGGTGGCTGTTCTCTTTTTTGTCATTAATATTGCCACTTGGAATAGAAAGTAAAGATTTTTTTCCCCCTTTATTTTAAATTTGGTTTATAGTATCTATAAAACTAAGTAGAAATATCCAGCTGCTGAAGACTAAGGTTACTATTTTGCTTTACATTACTTCTTATGTGTTCTCACAGCCACAGGGCTGAAGGGAACTAGTGAAGGTTTCAAATACTGACGTTAAAAATCAGCTCTTTGTTTTTGTGAATTTAGTCAATCTTTGCACAGAGAGAAGTGGAAAAACAACCAGCGGTGAGAAGGAGTTGAGAGCCTGCTGAGCAATAACCATGTATTTCCAAAAAACAGTCAGATCCTTGAAACTGCCAATTCTTGACATGTTTAGTGCTTTAACAATTAGGTTTTTATTCCTTTTTTTTCATTATCTTTTCAGATTAAAACATAGCCTCTTTTAAAAATGTGTGGGTGGCTACACACTTCCAGTTTGGTTATTGGAATAATGGTTAATTGTTGTTTTATGGGGACTACCTACTGTGTTAAGCAAAATTTTTTTACCTTTTCCAGAATTTCTCATTATAGTTATCATTTAGATGGACATTATTTTTTTTATGAGATTCAAAACCAAGCTCAAAGATACGTATTAAGCAATGTTTTTCAATAGCACGTAAGACTGAGCTGATTCTAGCAATTTTCACACTTTACCTAACTGAAATATCAAAAAGTAATTCCTCACCCAGTCTATAAAAAGTGATTTACTTGTTGTTCCTCTTGCAAATCCTAGGGTATTGCAGTGTGGTGGACATTTTTATCAATTGATTGACATTTGCTAGAAGACTACACCATAATAACTAAAGCTGGATCTTCGTCTTTGAGCATAAATGTGTCTATGTGAGCAGTCCTTGCTCATGCACCAAGAAAGTGTGTACACTCTCTGCGCTAAAATGGGTGTTGAATGCTTTTGTCTTCTCAAATAAAAGTTCAGCCTCAGGTCTGTTACCTGTTTTCTGAGAGTCCAAACTTCACAGAGTCTGAATACACTTTGTTCAGACTTAATAAGTACATTTTCTTTTCTAAAAGTAAACCTGACATGAATTTATCAATGATACTGGAGTTCAGTTTCACCTGTTTCCATCAGGCATTCAAATATCAAGGAATAAATTCTCAGAAAAAAGCGGCTGAGCTTCTCTGTATTAAAAATAATAGGTTCTACCCTCTTGCTTGATTAGATGTCAGTTGTGTTTGTCAGGAGGAAGTACTGGATTGCTTTGCTGCTCTTCTGTGTAGTTTTTCAAACCTTGGTGGTCAAAGATGAAGGAGGTCAAGCGAAAAGGAAACTCGGCTCCTGCCATTCCCAATTTCTTTTCATTTTGATTCAGGTGTCCAAGGCGACTTTTTGCCATTGAAATTTTTTTTTCCAGTGGTCATCAAATCCAAATTCACTGTTTATGGTCCTGATGTCATTTTCTGTGTAAGAATGTAAAGAATGTGTTGGCAGGTACTCATGCCATTTCCTCCGGAAGTGGGAAAGTGAGTCCATCTAATCCTTTTCAGAAAAATAACAAATGTCTTACTAAAAGAAAAGTCACAGGTTCGATCCCCGCTCAGTCCCCATGTGTTGCTTGATCTAGTTGAGAGGTGTCCCTGCCCATGACAGGAAGGTTGGATTAAATGTTCTCCTAGGTCCCTTCCAGCTTAGGCCATTCTATGATTCTATGATTCATTTGAGACTTCTTTTGAATCTACCTTGTCCCCAGCAAATGTGTGGAGGTCCATGTAGGTCCCCTGTGAGTAGCTAATACACCACTCTGTTTTGGTTTTTTTTTATAAACTGATAGTTTTTTTTCTCTGTGTGAGCAGGCTTTCTCGAAATACCAGTGGTGAACTGTAGCATCATAATTCAAGTATCATTTTGGCAGCGGTCTTGAAGAAACTTATCATTAGATTTGGTGACTATTAATTAGACATTGAGTGTTATCTGACCGTTAACTGTGTTTTCTCAGTGGGACGTAAGAGTAATTCTGTAAGACCAGGACAATTTCATGACTAAAGAGAGTGGGGCTTATGCCTTGTGGGTCTATTCCTTGAGGGAGAACTTGGTATTCTTCTGTGCAAGGGTATGATGGATAAATTTTATTTCTTGCTGAGTAGACTGGAGTGGTGAACCTCTCCACTGTCATAGACACACAGTTACAGGTAATGCTCTTTCATTGCCTCCCTAACCAATTTCTGTGAAAAATTACAAAACAATTAGAAGACAAGAGGGGAAAGGGGACTGAAAAGTTCATTTATTTTCTGCTCAATGGAAAGGGCTATGCATCAGTGACCATTGGCTTTTCTTTAATTTGTGCTGCTTGTGACTTCTGTGATAATGCTGAACAGGTATAGTCTTTTCTGTTTTGCAGTAGTACTGTTTATTCTCTGCATATAATATGTTTATTAATAGAGTTTTAAACTGTATTTTAATACATCCACATAATAAACATTGTACCTTGTGTGCTTTGATCAGTTTCTTTGACTATGGGAAATCATTTTTTCTTTTCAGTGGAGTACAGTAAATGCTGATATAAAAGCTGCAGCAGACATTCAAATGAGTGAATATTTAGAAAAGATGAAAAGCATGTTCATATTATCTTTGTGTGTTACTTAAAGAATGTTGTAAATGTATGCAGTACCACTGTGCTGGGGGACTGTAGTCTGAAATAACATGGGAACTAACATATTAATATCAAGGTAAAGGTACATATTCCCCAGATACGTAGTTTTACCTTTTTCAGCTTTTATTATCTTTAGAATAGTGTTCCATTTATTTCATGAATCCAGAAGTATTAATTGGCCATGACATGTTCCAAAGACAAAAGAAAGGTCTAATTCACTCTAACAAACTTGTTAGTCACTGTTTATATCAAGAGGATTGTGAATCTATAGAGAGTAACACTGTTTTCTTCTACATTTACTTTGTTTATAAATCAAAAGTTTTTTAGTGACCTACAGTGTCTGCTTGTGGTTTGAAACGATACTTCTAAAGCAGACCTCCACCACTGTAGCACAAGTATTTATCCCTTAAGATGAATTCTTTAAGTTAGTGGGAGGGGGAGAACAAAGGCAAGAAAAGAAATCTGAATATTGTGGTGTTTTAAAGTGTGAGGATTTTTATGTTCTTTAACATAATATTTCATATTCTAACAAAAAGTTTTTCTGAGGTGTTTAATTGCTCATTTCTGTGAGCAGTGGGCAATTTGTGAATGTTAGACTCTTGATTCAAATCTTAACTTTTTTTTTACTTCTGATTTACCATGCAAGTTAGTACTTTTAGACTTTTTCTTAGTATTCTTCTCTGTGAATAGATATAATTTTTAGCTTGTGTTTTTCTGTAGGATTTTTAGTACCGAAAGTTCACATCTCTCTCTGAGAGTGTTGCGTAGAGTCATGTTCACTCTCATTAGTTGTATCAATTTCTTAATTGTTATTGAACTCACTGTATTACAGTGGAATAATTTGTGTGATTTATCTGATGAAGTACATGATCTTTCACTTAACAAAAAAGTGGTTTAAAGTTTCATCCATCATAATTCTGTTACTATTTGCTTTGTTCACCAATCACTCTGATCCTCCTAGCAGGGGATAAGGCCTGGAGAACAAACCTGGGAGTGACTGTGTAGATAAAAAGGCAATGAATTCTGCTTTTAAGGCACAGAGGGAATAGTCTATAAAAGAATAAAAATTGAAAGTACAGCCTCTTTAACCTGCAGATCTATTGTACCTTTGAAAAGCTTGTACTCTGAAAAAAACATACTGTGATGCTACAAAGGTTCATAATTATGTGACGGAACACTTTGAAAAGAGGTCACTCTTTAGAAACTGACCAAAGGCTTGTCAAGAAGATAGACCGCATTATAATTAATTGCAGAAGTAAAGAATGCGTTTCCTTTAAATATCTGGGTATTGTTTTAGTGAAATACAAGATGTCACAATGTATTTTATATATTCTCTGACAGAGATGTATTATTTATTTTCTGGCAGAGCTGCTTTTCAAACTTAGTAAAGGTGATGGGGTCAAGAACAGTACTCCAAAGAGGAATATGAAAGAAGTTTCACATCAGACATTACAGAAGGTAAGACGCCAAACTCAGCAAACAGAAAAAAATTTTCATATAAGAACTGTATATATTAATCGGTATTCATTCGTTTAGGCCATGATGATTTTCCTTTTCTAATTCCAAAATATGGATTTCCAAAATTGCATCAGAAATTAATTCTGGTGAAGTAGCTTTGAATCTATCATGTGAGATAAACATGGTTAATGTCAGAGAAAATGAGAAGAATGTTTAGAGATATAATGTTAAAAACTAACAAATTATCTAAATTGGAAGTAACATATGCTTAGCATTTTACCACTTTTAAGTTCAGAAACTTTTATTTCTTTTGCTAGGTACTTAACATTACAGGATATCAGGTGTTAAATCTCCATAGAGCGCTTGCTACAAAATAAAATTGATGCAGAATAGTGATAAGTCGACCTTTTTCTGTGTTTGAATTTTAGCACAACATTGCATATGCAAGTGTTTTCTACATATGTGGCTTTATCACTCTTTTCACTTGATAGTACCATATGCATTTAGTGTTCTTTGGCTTAGCAAATATGATGAGTACTTAATCTTTACTGCTCAACATTCTACATGTTTTACCTCATACAGTAACAAGATATTCTTAACTAGTTGCTATTTGTATTGATATTTGTAATATACCCAAGTAGTTTAGTATGTTAACAGGTGTTCACTTAAGAGGGCTCACTTGTATTTTACCATATGTTTTGTTTGCTGCAAAGAAAAGACTTCCTTCAAACAGTATCATGCCTTTTGTTTGTCATTTTGCAAAACAATATTTGTTTAATTACTTATAAATCTTTAAAAGCATACTTAAATTGAATAAACACAAATCTGTAACTTTGAATGTCAGTTCAGGTATGTCTATTTATTTGTTATTTGTGAATTACCTTGTAGGAAGTATGGTAATTTACAGCAGATGATGTGATTGCATATACTTGTAACACTTGCCATATGGTCAGGCAATGAAGGCTGTCATCTCGTTATTACTGAATGACAAACATCATGTTAAAATAATAACACACAGAATAGGAAGTGCTCACATTCATTTATCTTAAGATAGAGTGAGTAATTGAAATGATATGAATGCTACCATCTGAAATGTCACACAGTTTATGCATGCTTATCATCTATATTTCAGAACTATAATTTTGTTTGGCAAGTACTACATAATTTTTATCTCTATGGATATATAGAGTTAAGATGGTGCCTTAGGGATAGGTATAGAAGCTATTCATTGTTTCCTTCCAGCTGTCATACATGACTTTAACTGCTGGTGAGTGCACAAAGTTGCTTTAAAGAACTGAAAAAAAAAAAAAAAAGCAGAATCTCAATTTAGGAAGGTGGTTGAAGAAGGGTGCTTGTCTAACTCCTTATCATTGGGGAGGAACGTATAAACTATGATTTTAATCATAAACTTTGGCTTCATTGAAGCATCTGGAAAAATCTCTATTATTTCTAACTTCACCCAGTAACTTTATGTAGCTATAAGGCAATCTCTCTTCTTTGTGGGAGTGGTTTGAACATGTCGTATTTATTGAGAAGTATTATAGTTTCAATATTTTCAATGTGAAAGCAAGTTTTCACATTTTGTATTGCTACAAACTCATGGAATTGGCCAGTATTTTACAAGGTGAGTAGCTGACGTTGGCCATATGTAATGTACTATAGCTCCTTGAAATTGTCTTTTCTACCCACGTCCAGAAAAATCTAGAGCACATCCTACTTCCCCTAGTGAAAGAGTGGGATGGAGCTTGTACAAAACCAGCCAAAAATATTTCTCTAAAATGCTTGCGTGGTTACTGATCATAAAACTCACTCTTATGTCCTTTGCAAACTTCTGAGGAAATCCCAAAGACTAGATGTTTGTTTTGGTATCTGTTAAAATTAAAATTTCCTCTTATTTCTGGGAGTCATGAGGTTTGGTTGTTACTTTAAGCAAATATTCCAGAATAACACAGAGAATCAGTTTCTTGTTAATGTCCTTGAATATGTGTAACCTCAAAGAGCTTTACAAACGAAGCATAACACATTATACGTAGGTAAAATATGGTTCTTTAAACTATATTTGAGAAGCTTGTAAAGTGGCGTCAGCACAGATTTTCCCTTTCTCTGAATAGAAAACATATTTCAGCTTTCATATTCTTCAGGTGCTAAGCTTCTGATGTCTCTTGCTGTGATTTTGGGGTTTTTTTGGAAGACCAAATTAATATTTAGTTTATGTACTTACAGCACTTTAAAGAACTTGTTGATTTAGATAGCTAGTGCAAAACTATCTGTACTTCAAAATAGTTTGTCTTCTGAAAGTGTGTTTTTAAATTCAATTAGTATGTATAACCGAATCAGTAATAAGCTCAAGATGCATCAAGAAGGTTCATTAGCATACTTAAACTTCTGTGTCACTTTGCCTGGAATTTTAACTTCTTCTGCCATCTGCCCTTTGTTCAACAGCTGTATTATTGCAGCTAAAATGTTTTCATCTGCACTACATTAGAATTATTTTTAAATTAAGGACTATAGATTGCTTTTGTCCTTGTGCTTAATGTAACATTATTGTCATATAATAAATACATTTGAAAATATAGTTTTTCTTCTACAGGATAGGCTGAAATATTGTGAATGATAAATTTGCTTTTGTCAGGTACAACAACTAGAAAGAAGACTTAAATCTGTTGAAAGGGAATTAAAGAAACAGAAGGAAGCAAATAAAGACCTATTGAATGAGAAAAATAATTTGGAAGCATCTTTAAAAGTGCAAAAGGAAGATGCAGACACAAGAGAAAGAGAGCTGGAAACGCTACTTAAGAGGATTTGTGAAATAAAAAAAGACAAAGCAGAGCTTCAGTTAGCGATTGATGAGCAGGAAAAAGAAGCTGCCTCTTTGAAGAGCCAGATGGTAGAAGCTAACAGATTGAGGAATGAAAATGAAGATTTGCTGAGTCAAGTGCAGGAGCTGAAGTGTTTGCTGGATAAAGCCAAAGCAATGGCAACCTCTGGGCAATGTAATTGCAAGATAACAGGCACCAAGGTTAAATTAAAAACAGACAAGAAGAAACGCTCTTTGGGACAGCATGGAGCTTTTCTCAAACAGTCCATCAAGGTTATGAGTAATGTATTTGAGAACTTCAGTAAGGACGGCTGGGAGGATGTGAGTGAAAGCAGGTACGGCTCTCATTAACTTAGCCCTGTAGAGGGGACACTGTGCATATGTAAAGTACTAGCAAATGGAGATTGAATTTCAACTACTGTTGATTTGGTATTCAAAAAAAATACTGTCAGATCCTTTGAAATATCTTGGGAGGTCTTGTTCTGAGCTTATTGACTGAAATTTGCATGCAAAATTAGCCACAACTGCATGAGTATTTGAATAGGTGCCAGGAAACCCAAAAGAAGGCAATGCTTGATTTCTTCCAGTGATGCTATTTTCATGCAGTCATGAGGCTTGAAATTGACAGTTTGGCAGGTTGATTTAATTTGCTGGCCCTTTGCATATTCACCACTGACAGCTAAGGATTCCCAGGCAAGCCTACTAAGTCGGTTTAGTTATCTTGTGACATGCTGACCCAGGAGGAGAAACATTTTTTCCCCTTAATTTAGTTAGATAAATTTTGAATGACCCATTTCAACTTGCTAGCAGATGTCTACAAGCTGTTTAACATCCTTTAAATTAAGAACCATCCACACTAATTATTTCATCTGTGTTTTATGCACAGTCATTGTACTAACTTTAATTGAATGATGGTTAAAAATCACTTCTTTAAAGGTAATTGTTACTGCATAGTGTCCCAGTCATGAGTCACAAGGCCCTCAGAAAATCGTACTGGCAAGCTTCATAAACATTTAGAATTTTTGCTTCTGCTCCTACTTGCCCACATATAGTTGAAGAGGCAGCAGTAAACTACTAATTAAATGGGTATCACACCTTGTCTTTCAGTACTTTGTCCTAAGAGACATGAGAAGAAATTTCTCAAGAATGTGTTTACCCAAAATATAGAGAAGATGACAAAAGAGTAGAGAAAATGGAATTGTCTTAATAGGCTTCATGCAGGCATTACATGTCATACGGAGCAAATCAACAGTGGCAAATTAAGCCCTTCTGCTGCTTCTCCCCATGCAAAATAGGGGATTCCTGAACACAGTATCTTGATAGAGAAAGCAAATTAAAACCCATGTAATTTGTCAGTTGCTATCATTAATGTAAAGCTTGTTTGTGTTTCTGTTTAATATCACAGATCTGATTTTATGGGAAACATGGTTTTCTATTGCAATTAGTGAGCTTGTTATTTAATTTACTGTATTTTGCTTTTTAAGAAAATTGAGCAAACAAATTGTCGTTGCAATTTGAGTTTAAAGTGAAGTGGAAGGTAATTGTATTGCTTCAGTTCTTGTGACTGCCTTTTGATAACTGTAGAAATATTGGATTAGGAAATTCTTGTCAAATACTGAACATTTTTGAAAGTTATATTTCAGAGTGCCATTCTAAACAAGAGAAGTATCTGCATTTAGTTCCATCTTCTACTCATTAATAAATACTGTTCCTTATCACTAGTAGCTGTCTCTGAATCTCTGATTCAAGCTTTCAGTTTTCTAAGTACAACATTCCTTGAAAGCATTCAGATGAGAGGAACATGGACACAGTTAGAAATATCTCTGTGCTACTGTGGCACCTTCAAACTATTACATTGATTTCTGTTCTTATCAGTCAATAAGGCATACCAATGTGTCAGGACAGATTTTTGGAAACTATAAGCATGTTTTTGGTTGAACTCCTGAATTTGAAGGGTTTTCTCTGGTTAAGTAACCTCTATCTCTAAAACATTGATTTTTATGATGACACAACTTAATTTGAACTCAGTTGTGTCTTTTTAAGTATTTTGGTTTAAAAAGTAGCAAATTAAAATCACTATCTCTCAAGGGACTGTTTCACAATTCTATTTGCACAAGTGATGATGCATAGCCAGTGATGGTATAGAAAATGATATATCCAAGACTTCATGTTTTAAGATAGACTTTTTATCAGCAAACAAATTATAATCTGGGGCAAGGCAGTGAAAAACTGGAAATTAAAAGCACATTGAGTGCAAATTTAAGTAAAAATTGAAAGTACAATGACAGTTTCAGGTCATTTCCCTCCATGGCAGGCAATTTCAGTAGAAGGACTACCAAGTTTACAGAATTTAGAAGCACTCCAAAGGATGCTAGAGAGAGATTTCAATGAAGTGTGATTTCTGAGTTTGTCTCAGCCAGCACTACAAATGAAGTTCAATTGAAACAAAGTTATTGAGTGAAGTATTGTGCGTTTGTTTTGTTATCAAAAGTTAAAATGAAGGAAATTAGATATGTAGTGTAGCTTTGTGAGGCATTCACAGGCTAGAAGTATATCAAGTAGTTTTTCGTGTATGTCACTTTTGTGAACTGTAACAAAATCTGTCCTTTAAGAAGCAAAGTCTCAGACCTCTGTGTGATGTAGAGTGAAATTCCATTTGACAGAGTAGAAGTCTGTAAGACGATTTCAGAGATTTCTTCTTTATTGTGTTTATAAACATCTGTTGAATAAATCAACTTAGTATTGTTTGGGTATTATATCAATTTCTCTTCTTTCCTACGTGTGTTATTTTCTGTGTGTTCAAGCATTGGCTGTCTGGAGCTTTGTAACATTTACCTCTATTTTGTTTTCCTGAATGTGCTGTTTTAGTGACTCTGAAATATCAGCTTCTGAAAGTTTGGAATCAGTGACTGTGAAGACAGCGCAACACGTTGATCCGCTGCCAGCCAGAAGTAAACAACAGGGAAAAAACCAAATACAAAATAGTCGAAAGCCCTGCGCCATTGTTCATTCAGAAGGCAAAACACAGCAGTGTAATATAAAGGTATATAATATAACTTGTTTTGTTCTCCTGTGCAGAGTGTTGAAGTTCAGTAGCTAGTATTATCGCTGCTGTTCACTTCTTAATTGATCTGACTTTTCTTGTAAACCAAAAAGAAAATCTGCTTCCACATGTTCAAGAGTAGTTTCATTAGCATTTAGGATATTTTCTGAACTGCAAAAGTATTTGGAGAGGGTGTCAGGAGTGCAAAAGCTGATTAAAAAATGTAAAGCAATGGTAGGCTAGTCGTGCTGTCTCCCAGTCCAGACAAAGAATGCTACAGACTTCCCATTAAACTCATTCTCATTTAGAAAAGCCACACAGAACTGGGTTACCTAACCCATGAATAGGAAACAGCAACATCCCCTCCTCCCCTGTAGCGAAACGGTGTGCTGGCTTACCAAGCACAGATACCTCTCAGCTGGTTTGGTGTGTGCAGAAAGAGTTGTCTGCATTTTAGAAAGATGCTTTTGGCTCTGTTTCTGTCCGGGAGATTTTATCGAGAGAAGAGTGGGATTTTCGCTTCTTCCTAGGCCATTTGCTTTCACTGTCTGGGATTTGAATGTCTTGTCTCATTCCTAACGTCTTTATGCTGTTTTCTCATAGAAGAGGGCCAGCTTGTCATTTCCCAGGTCTTTAGGGGCTCCATACAATCTGTAAAGGATGACTCATTTTTGGACTTTTGAACAGTGTCTAGTACTTTTTCCCTTCTGTGTTTACTCAGATAAATTATATTCCTTGCTAGAATTTAAAACACAAGCAGATATTGTTGTTTCTTAGTTCAAGAAATAGAATACTGAAACAATGAACAACTTCATGCTGTTAGAAAACTAGTTTGAAATTCTGTTATGTATGGTGATATAATGAAGAGTTTGAAAACAGATTTTATTTTCTAAATCTCCAAAATTTTAAAGCAAATATGAACTTTGTGGTCTTGTTATATATTCTTGATTGTGGGTTTCCATCAAAAGATGTATTTCTCTGGCAGAAGAAAAAAAGGAAAAGTCTGCAACCATGTGTTGGTGTAGAATACACAGTATGAGCAGGTGCACATGATATATGTGAAAGTCTAACTGAGCATGCTACTCCTGTTATCTCCTGCTGCTCCTAAATAAGGATATACAAAGCAGGGAAACCAAAAGCCTTTGATCTCTCTTGGTTGGTACTGTAGACACAGCCAGTACCTCTCCTGTTAGCGTATATTGCATTTACTCACTGTTCCTACTGGAAAAGACAAACACAGATATATTTTGATACACAAATGTAACACTGGTGGATTTGGAGCATATAAGGAAGCATCCCAAGAGCCCTAGGCAGATAAATATGCTTCATCAGAAGTCCCCCGTTGCAGGAAAAGCACCCAAAAACATGGTTTGTGACTACAGAAGATAGATTTGCCAGAAGGTATAATATTGAGAAATGGGAACACCATATTTAAGCATAACTCTTAAATCCCATCTGAGAATTTAAGGACACTCACTTGGTCATGGGATTCTCATACAGGGCGAAAGGCTAGAGAAATCTAAGTCCTGAGCTATGCCTGGAGTTGGAGATGAGATCATTTATGAAACAAGGACTTTCTCAATTTTACCCCTGCATGGTATAAGTATATAATACCCTGTGCAGTATCAGAGGAGTTATTGACACTCTCTTAGAACTCATCCATACATCAGAGCTGTGGCCTAGAGTGAAGATTCCCTTTTTTAGCTGCAGGCATGAATTGTTCACTCCTATCTGCTGAGAGCTCCATTCTCTATAACATGTAATCAGCATTTCAGACTAGCGTCAGTCATCTAATTATATTTTCTCAATGTCTGTAGGATCCTCTGGTCATACTCTTTCTAGGATCATCTGGTCATACTGTAAGGGACTTAGTACTAGGTTCCATTGTTACCTTTCAGACATGAAATAAAAAAATAAGAGACTACTTGAAGGAAGCAGGCCTAGAAGAGCTTAACATCCTTTGTTTTTCTTTGCTTTGGTGTTAGAGAAGTAGGAGCTTAGGCTGCTTCTTTTTTTTCCTAGCATATCCTAGCTCCCTGTCCTTCATGTTGTGTGCTGACTGTAAAAATCTAGAATTCATGGCTAAGCTATCCTACAATGCCAGTCATTTGTTCAGTGCAGTTTAATATATAATGTTACTGTTTACTCTTTTAAATTGGATGAACAACTATTTTAGTTATGAATATTTCCAGAAATATTTTGCGTGATATCACATAGAAGTGGCAAACTGGAGACTTTAAAAATTGGATGCATTTTGCAGAATTCCAGAAGAAAAGTGTTTCAAAGTACACTGAGCATTTAAAAGCCAAGGAGAAAACACTTTGATTTTGGAGCAAACAAAAGTATGTATTGCAAACAGCATTCTTCCTGAGCCTCTGCTTCTGCCATTGAACATTTGAGAGGTTCTGGAAATAACTGTTTTTTCAAATCAGATATTTAAAAGTCATGCAGCTGACTTAAATCTTGCACAAAGGCAGGTTTTGTATTTGGATATTCATATATTTTAATGCATCTTTCAGTTAAAGCTCAGCTTCTAATCTGATGTTCCTCCTTTTGAGCTAATAGGATGACTATTCCTATTTATTTTCTCTTAAATACCTTGAAAAATAGGATATTGTTGGCTTTCAAGTAATACATGCCGTCTTTTTTCCCTATGAGTAAATCTGTACGTTATCTAAAAAGATAAGGTAGGCAGTAACAAATACTTAATTTTTCTCTGGGATTCTTTCCAAGGAGTTAGGATTTACTCGTAACAGTCTCTTATTTCCTATACATTTGATGGGAAAGACAGAAATTTTTACTCTTTACTGGCTGATATTGTAAGACTCATGTCTAAATTAAAATTCACTAGGATTTTATGTATTATTTGAATAATTTTGTTGTTTCAGTTCAAACTGGAAAACGTTGGTGTGCCATAACGAAATGTTGCTAGCTTTGTGCTTGTGTTTTTTATTTAGGGCCATCCACAGAATAAAGGCCTGGAAATGTTACGTTCCAAGAGAAGAAGGATCTACTGTCTTATAGCATCTTATCCATCAATTCTGAGCAAAAGTAGGAATATTATATATTTTTGGCAACTTCATAAGATTGACTGCTATTTCAAAACCTTTTCTGTGTTACACAAACCTGCTTACTTCTTGTTGCAGGACTTGCTTATTTAGATTTGCTTATTTTTTCAGAGCTTTAGTTCATTATTTTAAAGTGAAATTGCCATATAAAAAGTGACTATCAAACAGCATCTTTTCATCCAGTTAAAATATACTCTTGTTTTTACTGAAGCCTACCTATTTAATCTGCTGACTAAATTAAGACTTTTCATTGCATTTTGTTCTTTTTTGTCCCTTGTAGCCAACACAAATAATGAAACAAAATTAACTGTATTTTGTCTTAGACCTTACTAAAAATCTGTTAGCAAGACACTGAAGCCTTTGTTTCTGGTAATACTGATCAGAAACCAGAGCCACATTTATCTTCCAAGTACCCGTCAAGGGTGCAGTGTCAGCACTTTAGAAGAAGAACATAGAGTACTTACAGGTTAACTGCAATAATTTACCAGTTTGTTTACTAAGAAATATTTTGGAGGCTCGCACAGTGTTTTGAAGGACCAAAGAAAAATCAGAAATTGTCTTACTTATGATGATCTATCACTTTAGTAACATGCCATTTTATTTTTAGTGAACAGGACAAAAAGGAGAAATACCATTGTCCAGAGACCGGGCTACTCTGTTACTCTGCTGCAGGAAAAAATTAAATCATTGCAGCAGCAGATAGCTGTTTTACAGAATGAAAAAAAGACAGCAGTGTCTTCTGTGAAGGAATTTAAAAAAAACAATGAAAAACTAACAGCTCAGCTACATTTGGCTGATCAGAGACTTCAAACTAGTAAAGTGACTATAGAGGTAAAGTACTTTTCATTATGATGCCATACAATGTTCAGCTTAATTCTGTGGAATTTTGATAATGTTGATTTTTTATGATCAAAATTATGGAAATGTTATAGATTAGCATGTCTTATATGACATTCTGATTCAGTTGTTATGTACAAATGATACTCAGACCTGATTTACTATTGTATCAACCCAACTCATTAATCCTTCTGAAAAAGAAGTGGTTTTCATGCTGACATTTTGCACACATTCAGATGGATGAGGGAAGTTTTACTCTTAGCCTGTGGTCTGAGAACTTTCCTGAGAGTCTGGTTAGTCCACATTAATTGGCGCCCATTTCTCTGTGAAGAACAGGCACTTTTGGAGAAACCTCATGTCTCCATACACCCCAAGAATGGAGTACTCAAGGCAACTGGAGTTTTCTTCCAAAGGGTGCTTAGACCAGTTCTGTATCTATTTAATCCCATCTCTTCCTGTCAAGGTGAAAAGCTAGAAGGCGAGACTGGTAAACTTATTTTGTTAACAGCCCCAAGGATGCCAGCTTTCTTCTCTACTTCAGTCTTCATTCCTCCTTAATCCTTTTGCATACTAATATTCCTTTCTGAATTTCCCCTTTCTCATTTATATATATGTATTTTGTGTTAATCTGTATGCAGCTCCTCAGCTGGAATTCTTTTCTATTCATACTGAAGTGACTGGCCTGCCCTTTATAGTGCTGAATCAACAAACACTTTTGCAGTAATTGTCTCCTGTTGGTCACACACACATCCTGCTTCCAGAATTATAGTGCTAGAACAGATGGACTTGCTGGAAGGAGGCAGACATTAAAAAAGAAATCAAATCCCTTCCCCCTCAAACTTCTCTGCATTTCTGTCTTTGCACAGAAGGCAGAAGCAGTATCAGGAGCAGCACTTTTCAGTTTTGTAGGGCTAGGGAACTGCTAATTTCCAGAGGAGGGAAAACCTCATTTCTGTTACTCATTTTGCATAACTATTTATATATAAGTAATGAATTCTTCAAAAAGAGTTTCCAAGGTCATTGGAACCAATGGAGATCTGCCTATCTCACAAACAGTATCATAATGCAAAGTTTCATGGACGGTATAAACTTCACATAGAGTTATATGTGTAACTCAGGTGAAATATTCTGCTTGCTCAGAGATATGCATGATTTGCCTTCCTAGAAGACTACACCTTAGGTGTCCATAGCAGAGCAATGTGAGAAGTAAAATAAAAAAACCCCCACCATTATCAGGAAACTGTTAAAAAAAAGGCAAAATTTGTGTCAAGATAAGTGCTGCTGTAATATAAAAGACTGACTGTAAAAGAAGAAGTATTGTTCTTAAAGCCAAACCAGTTTACTTTCACTCAGTTTTTTGGTAAGTTAAAAAAAAAATGGTCACCAGTCTATTTAAAGAGTGGTGCATTCTAAGCAAAAATAAATAAATGGTGCTGCAGGTACTCAAGGAAAAATCTTTATTAGGCATGCACATTTTTTTCCTTCTCAGCAAACAATTCAAATTCCCTTTCTTACGACTAATTACTCTTCAGGTGCCATACTAGTGCTACCAAGTGGGAAATTTAAAGCAGAGGCTTGGGCTACTTGCCAAGTGAAAATTAAGGAGGTAAAGAACCTACACAGTCACTGCAGGGTACATGCATGTTTTAGAGATAGAACCATGAGTCAGAGAGATCAAATGGATGTAAAGCACACATTTGTGTAGGGATTTTAGTGTGTTTTATATAAGAAGTACTGTCTAGAAATGAAGTTTAAACATACTGCAAGGGAAATGACACTGTTTAAAAAAATCCTTTCACTAGCAGGATCACTGATGTCATTGTTTCTTCTCAATGCTTCCCTTACTTTAGATTTTAGAATTCTCCTGCACAAGCAGAAGTTAAAAAAACTGGGAGCAAACTATGAAAAACTGGAAGATTGAGAAAACCTCTGGATTTAGGGAGACTCTTAAACTCTTCAAGAGTGTCAAAATGACTAGCATCCAAAAATAAGTTTCCATATGTAATCATAAAGTTCTAAGTAATCTTATATTAACAGTGAACTTGTGATCCTGGGCTAAAGTAAGTATGGCATTCTAGCAGCTGTAAACATTAACATCATGGCTTAGACAAGATACCATGTTGCCTGAATTTAACTAAGAAAATAAATCCCCTAGGAGTTAAAGGCATATGTTTGTGCAGACAGTCCTTCAGTACAATCCCTATGGACCCTAGTGCTAGATCAACTCTAGATTTAAGGTTTAAATGTTCCAGATGCTCATTTTCTGACAGATTTTACAATTCATACAACGTAAGGACTGTGTGGCACCTGTTAATTTTCAGAATGTATGTACATGTTAAGATTTTGTGTATTTTTCTTGAAGATACACACAGACATGTACCTATATTTCTTTGCTTGTAGGAGTACAGATTGCTAGACTGAAGTTCTTTTTTTATTTGCAGTAATACAGATTTCTTGCTTTATTTTGTTTCTGCAAATCAATTCTTTGCATATTTCTGCAAAAAAAATGATTGTAAAGAGACTGCACCTGTGAGAATCTAAGCCTGCATTCTTCAGGGATTCACATCAAGACCAAGTCCAGAACCATCAGAAGTACTGTGGTTGCATTTTGCTATCAGTGTGTAGAGATCATAGCCAAAGCTGATGCTTAATGTAGAAGTGAAGGGATTTAGCATTTTCTTAGTCTCTTAGAAAAATGCCTGCCAGGAATTTTTTGAAAAATCCAGAAAATTTTATTTTCTAAGATTTATTTCCCTCTCTGCTGATTTCTGTCACTAATTATTGCTTGTAAGAAGAGTGCATACAACACAGTAATTATAATTAGGTTTACACAGCAGGTGTGATTCTTGTTGCAAAAGTTCAGAGAAAATGTATTGAATAAGAAACTAAAATCAAAAGCAAGTTAAGTCATTAATACTTATTTTATTCATGTCCAAGTCACTCACAGGTCCATTGCATTTTTTTGCATCAGTTCTCCAGTGTTTCTCAGATGACGTCACAGGAAAAGTTGCAATTCTTTGTGGAATGCCATGGGCATTTAGAAAGTGCGTATGTAACTTTACTTCAGCAGCAAACCTGAACCTCGCAGAATGGGAACAAGTCAAGCACTTGAACATTCTCTGTGGAGAGGCTGATGTGAAGCTTTAAGTAAAATATTTCAGATGCATTCCCGCACATATGTCACTACGTGCAGAGAAAATGCTGCACATTTTAGCTGTAAATTTGCCTAGGTTTTTTTTTTTTTCTCATAGCATTGAAAAATCTCTCCAAACTTTATTTTAGCCACTCAGTTTTCAATTAACATGTAAGGGATTTTTTTTTTTCCCTGAGCTCACACTGAGCTTTTAAAATACAATCTGCTTACCAAAAATTTGTTTATCTAGTGAATTATTTCAAGCAGGAAAAACAGAAGGGTGAAGGGCTAAACCCTTTTATTTCTTTAAGTTTTTTTTTATTCTTTTAAGTTTGTCTACATATTCTCCTATTTTTTACTGCCCAGTCTATCAAAGAACAGCTCAGAATCCAGAATTTACATCCACAAATTCAGCACTACAGCTTTGTTCTTCTTATGGTACCCAAATATCAGTAAATTTAGCATTATTCAATTACACTGAAACAAGAAACTGATGATGAATTTAGATGCATTTTAAATTACTGATTTACCTGTTATTTACAGAAAGATCTCACATTGACTCTGGTTTTCATGAGCGGATTTTTCGCTCTTTAAAGATGTTTTGTGTGTCTGTGGTTTGCTTAAAGTAAATTTTAGGAATAAGCTTGAAATTCTAAACTGAATGCTGTTTGTAATTATCCCACAGAAAGCTAAAACTACTTTTGGAACTGTCTCGCTTTTGTTCGTTACGGCAAATGTGTGAATGTTTTGAAAGTTTTAGGGGCATTTCTACATAAACATTTTCAAGTTAGAAATTCTCATGATCACATCCAAATGTTTTCTTCCAGAACACTTTTACATGTGTCCTGGATTTTTTTTTTGACTCTTTTGTCGTGGAAATACTCCAGAGCATTTGTGATTATTATTTTTATTATTGTTATTATTACTATTACTCTTATTATGTTTATAAGAATCCTTCTGTATTCTGTTTAGGAAGTCTCCTCCCAAAAGAAGAGACAGTCTTGTTTAATTTGCAAGAACTATAATCTTTGGGCACAATGTTCAAAAAGAAGTAGAGACAGTTTCTCAAAAATGTTTAAAAATTAAAACAGTTAATTTTTGATTAATTCTTTTCTTAAAATATGACACCAGTGAAAAGGTAAACCAGGTGGGATAAAAGTATGACAAAGCGGGATACGCCACCTGACCTTTCCTGAGTTTGCAAATACAGTCTAAGACAGCAAAAGTTTATCTTATAATTGAACTAAACTATGTGCCTGTGTCAGACTGAAGTCTTCTGAAAATTTGATGAGGTGTAAAGTTTACTTTTTTTCATTCTGAGGTCACACTGCTGTTATCAGTGTGTATCAGCCTTGAAGAGACCTCTTTGCAGCCACAGTAGGCTATTCAAAACTCAAAACACACCTCCAATCGATGTGTTTTTAAGAAAAAGCCATTCTTACTGGACTTACCACAGTGGTCTACACCTGAACAGCAACATCATCTGTAGGTAGGAAGAATTGTCAGTGTTGTATTTCAAACTTAAACATTACAGAATTTAAGTTCAATTTCTGGACCCCACTTGTAATTTTTGAAAGTTTGAATTGGCAATATTGGCTATATTGTAGTTTTTGTTAAAGTATTGCTGAGCATAATAAATTTAAATTCAGGCTAGGATGCCACCTTAGAAAGGCTGAAAACAGAGAGAGACAATGCTCTGTGCCTCTGTGAGACTAGAATTCACCTCTTTCAAGCCCTAGTCCTAAATTCTGCTTGGAATGAAACATGATCAGCTAGTTAAATATGTTTGTTCAATTTTTCTGGTTACTAAATGAGGAAATTTCTATATAATTTTTCCTCTACTGAACTACTGATTCGACATTGCTGCTGATATAAAACAGTTCTCAAATTTCTATCTTCTGCTCTTGTCAGAGAAGTTGACTTGGAAGTAAAATGAGAATTGCCAAATGGTAAACATGAAAGTAACTGCACTTTCAAAATGCATCTAGTAATTTTTTTATTATTATTACTTTATTTATTTTATAGTTTGCTGTATTGAAAACTTACAGCATCCTGAAGTCAGTTCAGTTAACAAAACTACACTGTAAAGTATATTTATCATGAAACTGTGCTGTCATTACAAAACAAAAATAAAGTGAAATACCTTTTACATTTATATTGATCTCTGAAGAAAAATTACAGTAGACCTGTTGAATTATTGATGAACAATAGTTGAAGTACATTGCATGTAGGAAATGAGTCTCATTCATAAATTAAAGGGAGCAGTTGGCATGAACTAGAACTGAGGTTGTATTATATTGCTGTCAAAAGGAAGTAACTTAGATATAGGTAAATTCTAGGAAAATATATTATAAAGAAAAAATTGTGGAGACTGCGTGAAACTCATAGAATATACTGACAATCAATATGACATATTGCTGTATCATGTAGAAATCATGAAAAGTATACTTCTGTATTAAAAGAAAGAACCTGTATTAGAAGGATTAGCATGTTCTTGTAAAGTTACAAATAGAGATACTACCCATATCTATAAGCATATCAAGTATATTTTTATCTGACAGTATAATACAGTAATAGAATATGCTTGTATGTATATTACAGTAAAAACTGGAAGGTATCATCCTCTAATTTTTCCCTTCTGGATTTCATGTAATATGTAGCTTATTTTTCTTGGTCTTCCCTGTGATTTTGTCAAACTTTAGTTGTGAATCAAATCTTACCTGGTTATTAAATAAAATACAGAGCTCACTTTGCAGGTTTTTTCCCTAAAATTTCTGGAGTAAGATACTATTTAAGACCTCGAAAAGCTTAGCAGGTACTATGATAATAGGGTTTGGGTTTGTGCTCACAGGAGTGTATTCACTCAGTTCAGCAAGGTCTGCTCATGTACTTAAGCACAGAGCTAGACTGGGTTCTTGAACCTTCTCTACTATGTAAAATTCTGTGGATAATACGTGGTTTTGTCAGGTAATATTTATTCATCAACTCTCAGCCAAAAATATCCACTGGTGGGATGAATAATTATTCATATGTTAAAGGAGAGATTACATTTCAGCTCTGGCAGTCTGATTCTCTTGTAGATTGTCGCAGGAAACGAGTTTAGGTTGCAATTGGATCAGTGCTATTAGGCTTGTTCCGTGGGGTGGTCCATGAATTATTAGTAACTACCACTATTAACTATGAAAACAATTTACTAACCACTTTATGATTGTGCTTATTTCCATTGAATTCAATGAAATTTCAAGACCTCCTGGTTATGGTTGTAAAAGTTTTATTGGCTCTAGACTTGAATATAGACCTCAGGATGGTGAGAAGGTTTTTTGTGTCTTGAACTTACAGGGAAGGAATTACAATGAAAATATAGCTGCATAAGTTTGTATTATGTTCTTATGAAAAGTGTTAGAGAGTCATGAGAAATTGTGGAAGTATTTTTGCATCGCTTTATATTGTGAATGTTAAATCAATTGAGTCTCCTGCACTCTCCTAATGCATCCTTTTACCTTACTTCCCTTTTCTTTGCTCCTGTCCTAATCTGTTAAATACATTTCTGTCATTGTGTAGTTAGGGAATGTAAGAGTGGTGTAGCAGAGTCTTCACTATTTCTAGCAAGGTAGACACATGTAACAGGTGAATCAGTAGGGCCGGTTAGCTCAGTCAGTTGAGCGTGGCACTAACAACGCCAAGGTCATGGGTTCAGTTCCCGTTCAATCCCCATGTGTTGCCTGATCTAGTTGAGAGGTGGTGTCCCTGGCAGCAGGGAGGCTGGATTAAAATGATCCCTAAGGTCCCTTCCAGCCTAGGCCATTCTATGATTCTATGATCCTTATTTGAGGAGTTGGATTTCCCAAAAAGTTTAAGAAGCAGGGTCATGGGATTGAAAGAATGACTCTATCATCTAGAAATCTTACACACGCATCCATTCATTTTTGTTGGGTGTCCCTGTGCAACAGAGATTGCTTATAAAATGTTCATAGGAGATAAAATTCCAAAAATTATCTTCATCATGATTGGTTTTACGTAGTGTTTGGATTGGAGCTAAGCACTGACACATGGAACGCAGTGTACACTCTATGTCTCAATTCATGCCTTAAGGTTAAAGTGGTGCATATGAGTACTACTTAATCATTTTCACCAGCTCAGAATCTCATGTACCATGAAATTAATTTTTCAGTTGATCCCTCACATGAATGATAACATTATTTTTTTTCCCTAAGTAATGGTTTGCACCTTACACATCTATTCAATTTGGATATACTATGAAATATATGACAGTCTTTTTGCTGTTTGTTTTAGAGGTAAAATCTTTCAATCATTTTTTAAAAATTAGTGGCAATGTAAAAAATCCAAGCCAGTGCAAGAGGATGTCTTCAGTCATTGACAACTATTCTAAGTTTTCAATCATCCACCAGAGGCTGATTGAAAAGTATAGATCATTATGACCTCACAGTGTTTTTAATGAGGAAATCATTACATCATAATGAAAACCAATACATTGCTCAAGTTCATGTTGAGTGAGGCTGAATGCCTGTCTCTTGGGAACCAGGGACTCTGAAGAAAAATGAGAGTCCTAGTAGGTAATGAGCTGAGCATGAACTCCAGTTGCCATTGTGAAAAACACAAGTGCAGTCCTTGAATGTGTAAACTGTAGGCTACACAATAGGGGCAGAGGGAATATGTGTTCTGTCACTTGGCATGATTTGACTGCTCCTAGGATA
Source organism: Apaloderma vittatum (assembly GCF_000703405.1). Lineage (NCBI taxonomy): Eukaryota > Metazoa > Chordata > Aves > Trogoniformes > Trogonidae > Apaloderma > Apaloderma vittatum. The sequence continues at coordinate 51,078 of NW_009709919.1, read as the reverse complement.
CCCTATGTAGCTCTAATACCCAAAATCCAAGAAAGACATTGATGGAAGTAAAAAGCATTTGGAGAAGATTTCCAAGAAGGATTTTAAAATATACCATTCCAGAGAAGAAATTGAGGTTCTCAGAGAGGAGGTTAAAAGGTAGCTGAACTTTAAATGTATAAGAAAAAGAAATTTGGGTTTAGAATCCTCAGTCTAGCAAAGGAATATTGAAAGAAAAATATTCAAGGACACAGAACTGAAACAAGATAGAATCACACCAGATGTGGGGACAGTAATTTTAATGTGACTGTAATTGCCCATTGCCAATTGGAGTCAAAGAGGCACAGTGATATTAGACAATTAATCTAAAAAGAAAAAAATAGAAAGAAATCAGATGCTTGTGGCTAGCATTGGGCAGAGTCTTTCTGAAGAGAATAAAAAATTATTCCATAGGAAACATGAAAAAATAGAGACAGGAAGAAAGAGATAGGTTTAATGACGTGAGCTGAATTAATGAAAAGTACAAACTGGAAGATATGTTCTCAACTTCAGTAACACTGTTCATTTATCTGAAGCACTGATGGAAGAAATGCATGTGCTTCATAGAGCACAGCTGGGCAACAGTATTTTTGAGATGAAACCCAGAGTGCATTTAATAGTGCTGTGGAGAAGAGATGTAAATATGGATGATAAATTTAAGAAAAGTCAATAAGAGTCCAACTGGAGCCAAGGAGGAGTATTATAATGATGTTCAAACATGAGGTTTCAAAGAAGGGAAAATCTGAGGCAAAGGAAGAAGCCACCCTCAAGACATACAAATAGAGTCATGGCACAGGGAAAATGGGTAATGAAACAAAGGGAGTAACCTAAAGGAAGTAAATGTTCCACAGTGTACAAAAGGAGCATTAGAAGAGAATTAGTCTTTAGCAGAAGAAATTCAAGGAGCGGGAAAAACTGCTTTTGTGGTGTGATGTACACAGAATTTTGAATTACATTGGTCTGATACAGCCCTTAAGAGTCACTGATTGCGGAGCTGAGAGAAGACTAAATCTTTTTAATTTAGGTGGAGTATAGCTTGGTAAAGAAAATCCAGAAAAGAAAATATAAATAACCATTTTTTCTGCTTGTAGATTTTATCATAAGGAAACGGTTTTTTAGTGGTGTAGTAGTGAAATACGTAAAGATTAAAGCTTTTCATTTTAATTGGGGGGCATAGGGATGGATTAATCCTTTTTGAGTCAAAATTTTGATAAAGGACTCAACTTGAGATATTTTTTTAAAGACTTGGCTTCCGAAGAATAAAAATTCTTATTTCTTAAGATATTGTTTGCAATAGCGACCTTGGCAGGAGAAGAGAGAACTAAATTTACCATGAGAAACAAAGGAGTGAAAGGCATTCTGATAGGTAATAATTTCAGTTAAAAATCTACAGGTGCTGCACTAACTTAAAGATACAAATTTTACCAGCTCTGTCATTGAAAAATAAAGTTAAGATAATACTGAGGAAAGCTAAGCAGTAGGAGACATGAATTTCCATTGTTTCCTTAGGTCAACCTATACTGAGGCCTGAAACTACAGGTATTATATGATGATTTACAGTATCAAGAGCTCTACTTGAGTAGTTTCCCTGAAGAGAAGTTTTCTGATGTTCTATGTTTTTAATAAACATAATTTCCATAATGTGGCATTATGTCTAGCTTAGAGTGCATTTGACTTCAGCCCACTGTCATACATATTACTGTGTACTATTCAAAAGGTACTTGTGTTTTTTAGTAAGTTCTGGAAAAAGATATGAATGTTGGGTTGTTTTGACTAATTTTACTTTTCTTTCAAGAGCTGTCTCATTTCTGTTCTTCAGCTGCTGTTCTGTGATATTTGTTCTTACTTTTCATTAAAAGGATTTAAAAATATTTATATAAACAAATGCATATTTTCTTATTTACCTATACACACTGTGTATCTCTAGACTTGTCTTTACACTGGCAGCTTTTGTAGTAGACATCCTGCGTAGCGTATTCAGTTTATATATGTTAGATCCTCAAGGGCCATGGCTTTTGCCAGATAAAGCACTTTTGATTTTGAGGCTGATGAAACACAGTGCTATTATTGATCTGTGCATGACACAGCCTGTCTCTCTGCTGGCAGAGTGTAGCAACATTTATCCAGGAATTTGTGAAATGTCACTCGGATCATGTTCATAAGGTAAACTGTGCAAAACCCAGCATCCATGTTGAGATTCCATGCGGGATTGAACGTTACTCTTACTCCTTCCAATCCCCTATGTCAGACCAAGTGGTATTTGTTAAGAAAATGTCTGTGTTTTGTATCAGTTGTTGAAGAAAGTGTGTTTATCACTCAGAACACTCTGTGCAGTATAGTGATACCGTTGCTTTACTCAGTTCTTTAGGTCACTTGGGAGAACAGTATTTTAAATCTGTAAAAGTGATCTAAATGTTGTAAGTCTACAATTTCTGTTCTGTTTGTAACAAAATTACTGTTCCCGTACAGCTCCAGCCAGGAAGCTCTGCTTATATTTTGTAAAGAATTTAGCTTTTCTTGCTTCACTTTTTCTTCAGAGATGTTTGGCAATACATGTTTGTCATTAAGACTTCAGTAAGCAATGTCAGTCAGAAAAAGTGTGTGACTCTTTGTACACATAAAACTGCCAAAACACTGATACTTGCATGTTTTCTTTATAAATAATGTTTGAAAAAGGCTGCACAGTTTTGTTAGTATCTAAAAGCACGTGGTGTAAAAAAATAGGTAAGTGATAAAAAAGCAAGTTTCCGCATACTGTTTATCTATTTGCAAAGGGTCAAATCTGACCTTCTCAGACATTATTTCTAAGTGCTGTTTCAGCAGCAGATTTGCTGTCATCTGCAAATGGATGTTTCAGTTTCTTGTTAAAAACAATTTTCTTGAAGTATAAAAAAGACACAGAAAGCTACAATTAGTTTTCATCTTCTATTTCTAAAACTGTTATAACAGTAACATTTGAAAGTTGCTAGATTTGATTTAAATATTGGTCAATGTATCTATTTTTTAAAATGCTTTTCTCATGTTTGTACAAAAAAACAGTTAGGCAATAGGGGAAAACTTGGTGGTGATTGTGAAAGTATATTGGCATACATGATGCATTTACAAGATTGACATATGTGTGATGCAAACTAATGAGTTGTGAAAAAAAGCCAAAATTGCAGTTAGTTGAGTTATGGGGATGGGTTTTTTTGGTTTGTGGATTCGTATGTTTATATTGCAAAAGTCCACAGGCTGGGCAAATAATGGTGTCTGTTTCTCAGGAACATGAAGATGGTATTTGATAGCACGAAGGCCACCTGCTTGTCAAATCTACCACTCTTAGCAGAACCATTGCCAGCTTGTCAGGCACTGTTTCTTATAGAGAATTTCATGGAGGACATTTATTTTGCTACTTAGCAGTGTCAAAGCACTCCATGAAATACTGTATGTTCTTTTGGGCACCACGTATAAAATACACATGTTGGAAAAAAGGAACAAGAATCTTAGGTTTTGAGCAAAATAACAGTGAGCAAAGATTGAAAGAGTTTAAATAGTGAAATCTATAAAATAACAGATCAACGGTAACAATGGACAGAGTGCGTGAAGGATTATTTAAAGGGCTAGTGATCAGTTTGTGCTTCTCTCTTCTTTAAGGAGAATGAATTTAATTTTTCAGGAATTATTTTGATATAAGGCAAATTTTCTCTTTGAGGGCACTGAAGAACTGGAGAAGGCTCCCAGAGAAATATACTCCGTAGATAAAACAAAAATTTTCAGGAATAATCCATTTTCTTGCATATGTGCTAAATTTAATGTGTTCTTGACATCATTACCCATCTTCCACTTGTAGCAATTAATTTTTCTGTCATCATTCTCAAGTGGAAATACTTTTTTTTTTTTACATAACTAGCACAGGAAAATATCTTAATACTGAAGAGTTTCATCAATGGATCTAGCAAATGGATCTTGCAAACTTTTACTCCTTGGACACCGTTCTCCTTTTCCTCTGTGCAACTTATTGCTTTTTGGTTTCTATTAAGGTGTATCAGTGATTAGAAAGTAGGGCCATAACAATAGTTCTCACATTTTGTCCTTGGGAGAGCAATATCAGAAAGAAATGCATTTCTTCCTAGAGTTCTTTTGAACTCCTCCAGATTTCAGGAGAGGAATCTTCATCAGCTCCGCACTGTTATGTCTTCTGCAAAGGACCATTTTGCTATGTTGACCCAATCTTTTTACTTTTCTCACACTGAGATTTCTTGGTCTAGCTTATTGCACAAAGGGAACTGGCAATTTTGTTAATGCTTACATCTTACTCCAACTTTCTTATTCCTGCAGTCCCTTGTTTAAGTTTCTATGTTCAAAGTTAATGCTAGTGCTCCATTTTCCTGGCTACTCCCATTCTCTACAGGAATAAACTTCAAAAGACACATCCATAGTCAGGAGCACAAACCAGAAGTTTATAGTTATTCTTAGCAATTTACTAAGAAATGTGCATGAGCCTTCAGATTGCATTTGAGATTTTGGGAGTCTTTCTAGGCATAAAGGAATAGAAGTCAAGAACTAAGGCATCTTCAACAGGAATAGAAAAGGAAAGTATTAAAACTAAGACAACTTTAGAGACAAAAAATTGGTATTTGCAAACTACACCTGAGATTCCTTTTAAAAAATTATTGTCTACGCTATTCCCTCCTTGGGATTGTCCTCATTTTTCTCTGCCATAGACCACAGTTGTTGCAAGACAATGAGTACTGGCTCACAGGATTCTTTGGCATCTCTATAGATAGTCAGACACTATTATTCACATTGTAACCCTAGGGGAAGATTTTTTGTGGTTTTGAAGCTGGTTTTGTTTGTCTGTAGTGCCTGGACCTCGTAGACTTAGTTACTGCTGGACGAGTTAGAAAAGTGTTTATACTTCCCTACTAATGCTTTGCACCATCTGATTTGCTCTCTTGAAGTTTCACTGGCTATTACTGAGGTAACCATGGACTGTTCTCATAGCTTGTGCCAGTAGTTTGTTTTCATCGCACTAGGTTGCCTTTGATGCTTAATGTGGCAAGACCTTCAGTTTCTTTCTCAGCAATGGAGGTTGTATGACTAGCCATAGCATGTCTCACAAGATTCACAGGCACTGAAAAAGGATTTACTCTTTGGTGACTGAACTTGTCTACCTGTGCACAGTTTTCTGTTCATAGATTCAAAGGTGGTCCTGTGGTCTTTAGAGTATTATGTACACCAAAGAGAGAAATGTGTGACTTGTTCTGTAGTCTTATCTCACAGAAGCAAGTGGAAGAGAATGAGGGAAGTGCTAAGAGACAGCAGCTGTAGGTCTGCTTCAGGCTAGGACATCCAACTGCAGCGATTAGACACCACTATGACGTTGTCCTCAAACTGTTCATGTGTGTGAAAATAATTAATTGCCCAAATGAAATCATAATACTAATGATAATCATGGCAAAGGGAAAGTGTATTTCGTTTTATGCATTAGGCTGGAAACCTGGCTTTTTCCTGCAATGTTCTCTTCAGCTATTTAATATGTAGTGTAAGGAGTACTTTACCCTAAACTGTTCATTTATGCCTGTAATTTTAGCAAGAGTTCCAATGATAACATAAATTACAAATAAAATACAAGACTGTGGGGGTTCATTTACAAGAATCCAGGGATGAATTACCACTATAATTTATATGCAATACATTGTAGTGGTAGTTCTTAAATGCGTCTCATGATTTTGAAATATATCCTTGTCTTCATATCCTCCCCACAATATCTATCATCAGCTTCCTGATACCTCTCAGAAATGGCTGCCAATATGCCTTTGTTTTCTTGTGTGGAAACGTAAAGACTACATTAATATTTGTACAGTGTCAACTTTATTTGACTAGAAAAATTCCATTTTTTCCCTTCTTTTCTCAACTCTTTGTTGTGTATTTGTTTTTTGAACTGCTCTGTGACAACATCGAACCTTTCTAGTAATTAAATTTGTTAATACAGTTTACACTTAACACATTGATTTTACAAAGCCGTCCACATAAAAATATAAAAAAGCTTTAGAGGATAGTATTTCAGCTTTTCTTGATATCTGAAGTTACAAATGAAATGTTTAAAAAATTGTATAAAATTAAATATACAGCTACCTTTATAATTATGGTTTCTTGAATATTGCAACTTACTTCTGAGAATACCTCTAGTGTACATAATTATTAGTAATTTTTATCTCAAAATGCTTATATCATTTACTGAAACCTTTACATCCTTTAAAGATGTTCTGCAAGTTGACAGAAAATAGCCTTTTACAGTTGAAAAGCTGACATTTAAGCAAATGGAAACAATATATAGAGAGGAGGCCAGAGCATGGGAGATGGAATGGCTTTCCCTA